>NW_024744020.1:0-16668 GCF_018991925.1 Homarus americanus | reverse complement strand
CTGATCGAGTATAAAATATCCCCTGATCGAGTATAACAAAGTCCTCTGAACGAGTATAACAAAGTCCCCTGATTGAGTCTAACAAAGTCCCCTGCTCGAGTATAACAAAGTCCCCTGATCGAGTATAACAAAAGCCCCTCATCGAGTAGAGCAAAGTCCATTGGTCAAAAATAGGAAAGTCCACTGATCGAGTATGACAAAATCCCCTGATTACTTATAAAAAAGTCCCCTGGTCCAGTATAACAAAGTCCGCTGATCGAGTATAAAAAAGTCCCCTCATCGAATATAACAAAGTCCCCTGCTCGAGTATAACAAAGTCCCCTGATGGAGTATAACAATGGCCCCTCATCGAGTATAAGAACGTCCATTGGTCAAGTATAAAAAAGTCCCCTGGTCGAGTATAACAAAGTCCCCTGATCGAGTATAACATATCCCCTGATCGAATATAACAAAGTCCTCTGAACGAGTATAACAAAGTCCCCTGATTGAGTATAACAAAGTCCCCTGCTCAAGTATAACAAAGTCCCCTGATCGAGTATAACATATCCCCTGATCGAGTATAACAAAGTCCTCTGAACGAGTATAACAAAGTCCCCTGATTGAGTCTAACAAAGTCCCCTGCTCGAGTATAACAAAGTCCCCTGATCGAGTATAACAAAAGCCCCTCATCGAGTAGAGCAAAGTCCATTGGTCAAAAATAGGAAAGTCCACTGATCGAGTATGACAAAATCCCCTGATTACTTATAAAAAAGTCCCCTGGTCCAGTATAACAAAGTCCGCTGATCGAGTATAAAAAAGTCCCCTCATCGAATATAACAAAGTCCCCTGCTCGAGTATAACAAAGTCCCCTGATGGAGTATAACAATGGCCCCTCATCGAGTATAAGAACGTCCATTGGTCAAGTATAAAAAAGTCCCCTGGTCGAGTATAACAAAGTCCCCTGATCGAGTATAAGTAACATATCCTGATCGAGTATAAAAGTCCTCTGGTCGAGTATAAAAAGCCCTGATCGCGCAAGTCCCTGGTCGAGTATAGCAAAGTCCCCTGATCGGGTATAACAAAGTCCCCTAATGGAGTATAACATATCCCCTGATCGAGTATAACAAAGTCCTCTGGTCGAGTATAAAAAAGTCCCCTGATCGAGTATAACAATGGCCCCTCATCGAATATAGCAAAGTAAATTGGTCAAGTATGAAAAAGTCCTCTGGTCGAGTATATCAATGTCCCCTGATCGAGTATAACAAAGTCCCCTGGTCGAGTATAGCAAAGTCCGCTGATCGAGTATAACAAAGCCTCCTCATCGAGAATAACAAAGTCCCCTGATTGAGTATAACAAAGGCCCCTGCTCGAATAAAAGAAAGTCCCCTGATCGAGTATAACAAAGTCCCCTGATCTAGTATAACAAAGGCACCTCATCGAGTATAACAAAGGCCCCTCATCGAGTATAACAAAGTTCCCTGATCGAGTATTTCAAAGCCGCCTAATCGAGTATAACAAAAGTCCCCTGATCGAGTATAACAAAGTCCCCTAATCGAGTATAAAAAAGTCCCCTGGTCCAGCATAACAAATTCAGCTGATCGAGTATAAAAAGTCCCCTGGCCCAGTATAACAAAGTCACCATATCGAGCATAACAAAGACCCCTGATCGATTATAACAAAGTCCCCTGATCGAGTATAACAAAGCCCTCTGGACAAGTTTAACAAAGTCCCATGATCGAGTATAACAAAGTCCCCTGATCGAGTATAACACATCCGCTGATCGAGTATAACAAAGTGTAATGGCCCAGTATAACAAAGTCCCTAGATCGAGCATAACAAAGTCCCCTGATCGATTATAACAAAGTCCCCTGACCGAGTATAACAAAGGCCTCTGGTCGAGTATAACAAAGGCCCCTGGTCGAGAATAACAAAGTCCCCTGATACTAGTATAACAAAGTCCTATGGTCGAGTATAAAATAGTCCCCTGATCGAGTATAACAAAGTCCCCTGCTCGAGTATAACAAAGTCCCCTGATCGAGTATAACAAAGGTCCCCTCATCGAGTATAACAAAGTCCATTGGTCAAGTATAAAAAAGTCCCCTGGTCGAGTATAACAAAGTCCCCTGATCGAGTATAACAAAGTTCCCTGGTCGAGTATAGCAAAGTCTGATAATCAAGTTTAACAAAGTCCCATGATCGAGTATAACATATCCCCTGATCGAGTATAACAAAGTCCTCTGAACGAGTATAACAAAGTCCCCTGATTGAGTATAACAAAGTCCCCTGCTCGAGTATAACAAAGTCCCCTGATCGAGTATAACAAAAGCCCTTCATCGAGTAGAGCAAAGTCCATTGGTCAAATATAGGAAAGTCCACTGATCGAGTATGACAAAATCCCCTGATTACTTATAAAAAAGTCCCCTGGTCCAGTATAACAAAGTCCGCTGATTGAGTATAAAAAAATCCCCTGATCGAATATAACAAAGTCCCCTGCTCGAGTATAACAAAGTCCCCTGATCGAGTATAACAAAGGCCCCTCATCGAGTATAACAACGTCCATTGGTCAAGTATAAAAAAGTCCCCTGGTCGAGTATAACAAAGTCCCCTGATCGAGTATAACAAAGTCCTCTGATCGAGCATAACAAAGTCCCCTGATCAAGTATAACAAAGTCCCCTGATCGAGTATAACATATCCCCTGATCGAATATAACAAAGTCCTCTGAACGAGTATAACAAAGTCCCCTGATCGAGTATAACATATCCCCTGATCGAGTATAACAAAGTCCTCTGGTCGAGTATAAAAAAGTCCCCTGATCGCGTATAACAAAGTCCCCTGGTCGATTATAACAAAGTCCCCAAATCGAGTATAACAATGTCCCCTGGTCGAGTATAGCAAAGTCCCTATGGTCAAATATACAAAGTCCCTGATGGAGTATAACAAATCCCCTGATCGAGTATAACAATGGCCCCTCATCGAGTATAGCAAAGTCCATTGGTCAAGTATAAAAAAGTCCTCTGGTCGAGTATATCAATGTCCCCTGATCGAGTATAACAAAGTCCCCTGGTCGAGTATAGCAAAGTCCGCTGATCGAGTATAACAAACCCTCCTCATCGAGAATAACAAAGTCCCCTGATCGAGTATAACAAAGGCCCCTGCTCGATTAAAAGAAAGTCCCCTGATCGAGTATAACAAAGTCCCCTGATCTAGTATAACAAACCTCATCGAGTATAACAAAGGCCCCTCATAGAGTATAACAAAGTTCCCTGATCGAGTATTTCAAAGCCGCCTAATCGAGTATAACAAAAGTCCCCTGATCGAGTATAACAAAGTCCCCTAATCGAGTATAAAAAAGTCCCCTGGTCCAGCATAACAAATTCAGCTGATCGAGTATAAAAAAGTCCCCTGGCCCAGTATAACAAAGTCACCATATCGAGCATAACAAAGACCCCTCATCGATTATAACAAAGTCCCCTGATCGAGTTTAACAAAGCCCCCTGGACAAGTATAACAAAGTCCCATGATCGAGTATAACAAAGTCCCCTGATCGAGTATAACACATCCGCTGATCGAGTATAACAAAGTGTAATGGCCCAGTATAACAAAGTCCCTAGATCGAGCATAACAATGTCCCCTGATCGATTATAACAAAGTCCCCTGACCGAGTATAACAAAGGCCTCTGGTCGAGTATAACAAAGTCCCCTGATACTAGTATAACAAAGTCCTATGGTCGAGTATAAAATAATCCCCTGATCGAGTATAACAAAGTCCCCTGCTCGAGTATAACCAAGTCCCCTGATCGAGTATAAGAAAGGTCCCTCATCGAGTATAACAAAGTCCATTGGTCAAGTATAAAAAAGTCCCCTGGTCGAGTATAACAAAGTCCCCTGATCGAGTATAACAAAGTTCCCTGGTCGAGTATAGCAAAGTCTGATAATCAAGTTTAACAAAGTCCCATGATCGAGTATAACATATCCCTTGATCGAGTAAAACAAATTTCTCTGGTCGAGTATAACAACGTCCCCTGATCTAGTATAACAAAGTTCCCTGGTCGAGTATAACACAGTCCCCTGATCGAGTATAATAAAAGCCCCTCATCGAGTATAGAAAAGTCCATTAGTCAAATATAGGAAAGTCCATTGATCGAGTATGACAAAGTCTCCTGATTAATTATAAAAAAGTCCCCTGGTCGAGTATAACAAAGTTCCCTAATCGAGTATAACAAAGTTCCCTGATCGAGTATAACAAAGGCCCCAGCTCGAGTAAAAGAAAGTCCCCTGATCGAGTAGAACAAAGTCCCCTGATCTAGTATAACAAAGGCACCTCATCGAATATAACAAAGTCCCCTCATCGAGTGTAACAAATTCCCCTGATCGAGTATTTCAAAACCGCCTAATCGAGTATAACAAAGTCCCCTGGTCGAGGAAAACAAAGTCCCCTGTTCGAGTCTAACAAAGTTCTCTTATCGAGTATAACAAAGTCCGGTGATTGAGTATAACAAAGGCCCCTGGTCGAGTATAACAAAGTCTCCTGATCGAGTATAACAAAAGTCCCCTGATCGAGTATAACAAAGTCCCCTAATCGAGTATAAAAAAGTCCCCTGGTCCAGTATAACAAAGTCCCCTGATCGAGCATAACAAAGTCCCCTGATCAAGTATAACAAAGTCCCCTGACCGAGTATAACATATCCCCTGATCGAGTATAACAAAGTCCTCTGAACGAGTATAACAAAGTCCCCTGATTGAGTATAACAAAGTCCCCTGCTCGAGTATAACAAAGTCCCCTGATCGAGTATAAAAAAAGCCCTTCATCGAGTAGAGCAAAGTCCATTGGTCAAATATAGGAAAGTCCACTGATCGAGTATGACAAAATCCCCTGATTACTTATAAAAAAGTCCCCTGGTCCAGTATAACAAAGTCCGCTGATTGAGTATAAAAAAAATCCCCTGATCGAATATAACAAAGTCCCCTGCTCGAGTATAACAAAGTCCCCTGATCGAGTATAACAAAGGCCCCTCATCGAGTATAACAACGTCCATTGGTCAAGTATAAAAAAGTCCCCTGGTCGAGTATAACAAAGTCCCCTGATCGAGTATAACAAAGTCCTCTGATCCGGGCGCGCTTAAAGGTCCACAAGTCAGAGTATAACAAAAGGTCCCTGATCCGGGCATACGTTAGATATAACAAAGTCCTCTGAACGAGTATAACAAAGTCCCCTGAATGAGTATAACAAAGTCCCCTGCTCGAGTATAACAAAGTCCCCTGATCGAGTATAACAAAAGCCCCTCATCGAGTAGAGCAAAGTCCATTGGTCAAATATAGGAAAGTCCACTGATCGAGTATGACAAAATCCCCTGATTACATATAAAAAAGTCCCCTAGTCGACTATAACAAAGTTCCCTGATCGAGTATAACAAAGTCCCACAGTCGGCGGAAGGTATATGGCCCCTCATCAGGTATAACAAAGGCCCTAATCGAGTGTAAGCAAAGTCCCTAATTGAGTATAACAAAGTCCCCTGGTACGAGTATAACCAAGGCCCTTGATCGAGAATAACAAAGTCCTCTGAAGTCGAGTGGCGCATCCCTGATGATCGCGAAATTATAACAAAGTCCTCTGGTCGATTATAAAAAAGTCCCCTGATCGCGTATAACAAAGTCCCCTGGTCGATTATAACAAAGTCCCCTAATCGAGTATAACAATGTCCCCTGGTCGAGTATAGCAAAGTCCCCTGATCGGGTATAACAAAGTCCCCTAATGGAGTATAACATATCCCCTGATCGAGTATAACAATGGCCCCTCATCGAGTATAGCAAAGTCCATTGGTCAAGTATAAAAAAGTCCTCTGGTCGAGTATATCAATGTCCCCTGATCGAGTATAACAAAGTCCCCTGGTCGAGTATAGCAAAGTCCGCTGATCGAGTATAACAAACCCTCCTCATCGAGAATAACAAAGTCCCCTGATCGAGTATAACAAAGGCCCCTGCTCGAATAAAAGAAAGTCCCCTGATCGAGTATAACAAAGTCCCCTGATCTAGTATAACAAACCTCATCGAGTATAACAAAGGCCCCTCATCGAGTATAACAAAGTTCCCTGATCGAGTATTTCAAAGCCGCCTAATCGAGTATAACAAAAGTCCCCTGATCGAGTATAACAAAGTCCCCTAATCGAGTATAAAAAAGTCCCCTGGTCCAGCATAACAAATTCAGCTGATCGAGTATAAAAAAGTCCCCTGGCCCAGTATAACAAAGTCAATATATATCGAGCATAACAAAGACCCCTCATCGATTATAACAAAGTCCCCTGATCGAGTATAACAAAGCCCCCTGGACAAGTATAACAAAGTCCCATGATCGAGTATAACAAAAAGTCCTGATCAGGTAACACATCCACTGATGGTACAGCAAAGGTATAATGATATAACAAAGTCCCTAGATCAGGCATAACAATGTCCACACCTGATCGATTACTAACTGAAGTCCCTGACCAAAAGTATTATAGCAAAGGCCTCTGGTCCGGAGTATAGCAAAGTCCCTGATACTGAGTATAGCAAAAGTCCTGCTGGTCAGTATAAAAATAATACTGATCCCAGGTACTAGCAAAGTCCCCTGTCCGAGTATAGCCAAGTCCCCTGATCAGGTAAGAAGGTCCCTCGTGGTATAACCCAAGGTGTTGGTCAAGTATAACAAATTCCCTGATCGAGTATAACATATCCCCTGATCGAGTATAACAAAGTTCCTGGTGGAGGTATGGCTAGTCTGATAATCCAAGGTTTAACAAAGTCCATGATCGAGTGCTGTAACATATCCACTTGATGGGGTATATGAAATTTCCTCTGGTCAGAGTATAACGTCCCTGATCGTGCCAAAGTTCCCTGGTCGAGTATAACACAGTCCCCTGATCGAGTATAATAAAAGCCCCTCATCGAGTATAGAAAAGTCCATTAGTCAAATATAGGAAAGTCCATTGATCGAGTATGACAAAGTCTCCTGATTAATTATAAAAAAGTCCCCTGGTCGAGTATAACAAAGTTCCCTAATCGAGTATAACAAAGTTCCCTGATCGAGTATAACAAAGGCCCCAGCTCGAGTAAAAGAAAGTCCCCTGATCGAGTAGAACAAAGTCCCCTGATCTAGTATAACAAAGGCACCTCATCGAATATAACAAAGGCCCCTCATCGAGTGTAACAAATTCCCCTGATCGAGTATTTCAAAACCGCCTAATCGAGTATAACAAAGTCCCCTGGTCGAGGAAAACAAAGTCCCCTGTTCGAGTCTAACAAAGTTCTCTTATCGAGTATAACAAAGTCCGGTGATTGAGTATAACAAAGGCCCCTGGTCGAGTATAACAAAGTCTCCTGATCGAGTATAACAAAAGTCCCCTGATCGAGTATAACAAAGTCCCCTAATCGAGTATAAAAAAGTCCCCTGGTCCAGTATAACAAAGTCTGCTGATCGAGTATAAAAAATTCCCCTGGCCCAAAATAACAAAGTCCCCATATCGAGCATAACAAAGTCCCCTGATCGATTATAACAAAGTCCCTTGGTCGAGTATAGCAAAGGGCCCTGATCGAGTAAGTCAAAGTCCCCTGATCGAGTATAACAAAGCCCCTGATCGAGTATAACAAAGCCCCCTGGACGAGTATAACAAAGTCCCCTGATCGAGTATAACAAATTCCCCTGATCGAGTATAACAAAGTCCCCTGGTCCAGTATAACAAAGTCCCCTAATCGAGTATAACACATCCCCTGATCGAGTATTACAAGTCTAATGGCCCAGTATAACAAAGTCCCCAGATCGAGCATAACAAAGTCCCCAGATCGATTATAACAAAGTCCCGTGAACGAGTATAACAAAGGCCTCTGGTCAAGTATAACAAAGTCCCCTGGTCGAAAATAACAAAGTCCCCTGATACTAATATAACAATGTCCTCTGGTCGAGTATAAAAAAGTCCCCTGGTCGAGTATATCAATGTCCCCTGATCAAGTATAACAAAGTCCCCTGGTCGAGTATAGCAAAGTCCCCTGATCAAGTATAACAAAGTCCCCTGGTCGAGTATAGCAAAGTCCCCTGATCGAGTATAACAAAGCCTCCTCATCGAGAATAACAAAGTCCCCTGAATCGAGTATAACAAAGCCCCCTGCTCGAGTATAAGAAAGTCCCCTGATCGAGCATAACAAAGTCCCCTGATCTAGTATAACAAAGGCCCCTGATCGAGTATAACAAAGGTCCCTCATCGAGTATAACAAAGTCCCCTGATCGGGTATAACATATCCCCTGATCGAGTATAACAAAGTCCTCTGGTCGAGCATAAAAAAGTCCCCTGATCGCGTATAACAAAGTCCCCTGGTCGATTATAACAAAGTCCCCTAATCGAGTATAACAATGTCCCCTGGTCGAGTATAGCAAAGTCCCCTGATCGGGTATAGTAAAGTCCCCTGATGGAGTATAACATATCCCCTGATCGAGTATAACAAAGTCCTCTGGTCGAGTATAAAAAAGTCCCCAGATCGAGTATAACAAAGGCCCCTCATCGAGTATAGCAAAGCCCATTGGTCAAGTATAAAAAAGTCCCCTGGTCGAGTATAGCAAAGTCCGCTGATCGAGTATAACAAAGCCTCCTCATCGAGAATAACAAAGTCCCCTGATCGAGTATAACAAAGGCCCCTGCTCGAGTAAAAGAAATTCCCCTGATCGAGTATAACAAAGTCCCCTGATCTAGTATAAGAAAGGCACCTCATCGAGAATAACAAAGGCCCCTCATCGAGTATAACAAAGTTCCCTGATCGAGTATTTCAAAGCCGCCTAATCGAGTATAACAAAAGTCCCCTGATCGAGTATAACAAAGTCCCCTAATCGAGTATAAAAAAGTCCCCTGGTCCAGTATAACAAATTCAGCTGATCGAGTATAAAAAGTCCCCTGGCTCAGTATAACAAAGTCACCATATCGGGCATAACAAAGAACCCTCATCGATTATAACAAAGTCCCTTGGTCGAGTATAGCAAAGCGCCCTGATCGAGTAAGACAAAGTCCCCTGATCGAGTATAACAAAGTCCTCTGATCGAGTATAACAAAGCCCCCTGAACGAGTATAACAAAGTCCCATGATCGAGTATAACAAAGTCCCCTGATCGAGTATAACACATCCGCTGATCGAGTATAACAAAGTGTAATGGCCCAGTATAACAAAGTCCCTAGATCGAGCATAACAAAGTCCCCTGATCGATTATAACAATGTCCCCTGACCGAGTATAACAAAGGCCTCTGGTCGAGTATAACAAAGTCCTATGGTCGAGTATAAAAAAGTCCCCTGATCGAGTATAACAAAGTCCCCTGCTCGAGTATAACCAAGTCCCCTGATCGAGTATAACAAAGGTCCCTCATCAAGTATAACAAAGTCCATTGGTCAAGTATAAAAAAGTCCCCTGGTCGAGTATAACAAAGTCCCTGATCGAGTATAACAAAGTTCCCTGGTCGAGTATAGCAAAGTCCGATAATCAAGTTTAACAAAGTCCCATGATCGAGTATAACATATCCCTTGATCGAGTATAACAAAGTCCTCTGGTCGAGTATAACAACGTCCTCTGATTTAGTATAACAAAGTCCCCTGGTCGAGTATAACACAGTCCCCTCATCGGGTATTATAAAAGCCCCTCATCGAGTATAGAAAAGTCCATTGGTCAAATATAGGAAAGTCCATTGATCTAGTATGACAAAGTCCCCTGATTAATTATAAAAAAGTCCCCTGGTCGAGTATAACAAAGTTCCCTGATCGAGTATAACAAAGTTCCCTGATCGAGTATAACAAAGGCCCCTGCTCGAGTAAAAGAAAGTCCCCTGATCGAGTATAACAAAGTCCCCTGATCTAGTATAACAAAGGCACCTCATCGAGTATAACAAAGGCCCCTCATCGAGTATAACAAAGTCCCCTCATCGAGTATTTCAAAGCCGCCTAATCGAGTATAACAAAGTCCCCTGGTCGAGTATAACATATCCCTTGATCGAGTATGTAAAGTCCGGTGATTGAGTATAACAAAGGCCCCTGGTCGAGTATAACATAGTCTCCTGATCGAGTATAACAAAAGTCCCCTAATCGAGTATAAAAAAGTCCCCTGGTCCAGTATAACAAAGTCCGCTGATCGAGTATAAAAAATTCCCCTGGCCCAAAATAACAAAGTCCCCATATCGAGCATAACAAAGTCCCCTGATCGATTATAACAAAGTCCCTTGGTCGAGTATAGCAAAGGGCCCTGATCGAGTAAGTCAAAGTCCCCTGATCGAGTATAACAAAGTCCCCTGATCGAGTATAACAAAGCCCCCTGGACGAGTATAACAAAGTCCCCTGATCGAGTATACCAAAGTCCCCTGATCGAGTATAACAAAGTCCCCTGGTCCAGTATAACAAAGTCCCCTAATCGAGTATAACAATCCCCTCATCGAGTATAACAAAGTCTAATGGCCTAGTATAACAAAGTCCCCAGATCAAGCATAACAAAGTCCCCTGATCGAGTATAACAAAGTCCCCTGATCGAGTATAACAAAGGCCCCTCATCGAGTATAACAAAGTCCATTGGTCAAGTATAAAAAAGTCCCCTGGTCGAGTATAAGAAAGTCCCCTGGTTGAGTATAGCAAAGTCCGATAATCAAGTATAACAAAGTCCCCTGATCGAATATAACATATCCCCTGATCGAGTATAACAAAGTCCTCTGGTCGAGTATAACTACGTCTCCTGATCGAGTATAACAATGTCCCCTGGTCGAGTATAACAAAGTCCCCTGATCGAGTATAACAAAAGCCCCTAATCGAGTATAGCAAAGTCCATTGGTCAAATATAGGAAATTCCACTGATCGAGCATGACAAAGTCCCCTGATTAATTATAAAAAAGTCCCCTGGTCGAGTATAACAAAGTTCCCTGATCGAGTATAACAAAGTTCCTGGTCGAGTATAACAAAGCCCTCTCATCGAGTATAACAAAGGCCTTTAATCGAGTATAACAAAGTCCCCTGATTGAGTATAACAAAGTCCCATGATCGTGTATACCAAAGTCGTCTGGTTGAGTATAACAAAGTCCCCTGATCGAGTATAAAATATCCCCTGATCGAGTATAACAGTCCTCTGGTCGAGTATAAATACGTCCCCTGATCGCGTATAACAAAGTCCCCTGGTAGAGTATAACAAAGTCCCCTGATCAAGTACAACAAAGGCCCCTCATTGAGTATAACAAAGTCCATTTGCCAAATATAAAAAAGTCCCCTGATCGAGTATAACAAAGTCCCCATATCGAGTATAACAAAGGCCCCTCAGTGAGTATAAAAAGTCCATTGGGCAAGTATAAAAAAGTCCCCTGATCGAGTATAACAAAGTCCTCTGGTTGAGTATAACAAAGTCCCCTGATCGAGTCTAACATATCCCCTTATCGAGTATAACAAAGTCCTCTGGTCGAGTATAAAAAAGTCCCCTGATCGCCTATAACAAACTCCCCTTCTCGAGGATAACAAAGTCCCCTGATCGAGTATAACAAAGTCTCCTGATCGAGTATAACAAAGTCTCCTCATCGAGTATAACAAAGGCCCCCTGATCGAGTCCAACAAAGGCCCCCTGATCGAGTCTAAAAAAGGCCCCTAATCGAGTATAACAAAGTCCCCTGATTGAGTATAACAAAGTCTCCTGATCAAGTATAACAAAGTCTCCTCAACGAGTATAAGAAAGGCCCCCTCATCGAGTCTAAAAAAGGCCCCTGATCGAGTACAACAAAGTCCCCTGATCAAGTATAACAAAGTCCCCTGATCGAGTATAAGATATCCCCTCATCTAGTATAACAAAGTCCACTGGTCGAGTATAACAAAGTCTCCTGAAGGAGTATAACAAAGTCCCCTGGTCGAGTATAACAAAGTCCCCTCATCGAGTATAACAAAAGCCCCTCATCGAGTATAGCAAAGACCATTGGTCAAATATAGGAAAGTCCCCTGATTAATTATAAAAAAGTCTCCTAGTCGAGTATAACAAAGTTCCCTGATCGAGTATATCAAAGTCCCCTGGTCGAGTATAACAAAGCCCCCTCATCGAGTATACCAAAGGCCCCTAATCGAGTATAACAAAGTCCCCTGATTGAGTATAACAAAGTCCCCTGATCAAGAATAACAAAGTCCTCTGGTTGAGTATAACAAAGTCCCCTGATCTAGTATAACATATCCCCTGATCGAGTATAACAAAGTCCTCTGGTCGAGTATAAAAAAGTCCCCTCATCGCATATAACAAAGTCCCCTGCTCGATTATAACAAAGTACCCTGATCGAGTATAACAAAGTCCCCTGGTCGAGTATAGCAAAGTCCCCTGATCGGGTAAAACAAAGTCCCCTGATCGAGTATAACATATCCCCTGATCGAGTATAACAAAGTCCTCTGGTCGAGTATAAAAAAGCCCCCTGATCGAGTATAACAAAGACCCCTCATCGAGTATAACAAAGTCCATTGGTCAAGTATAAACAAGTCCCCTGGTCGAGTATATCAATGTCCACTGATCGAGTATAACAAAGTCCCCTGGTCGAGTATACCAAAGTCCCCTGATCGAGTATATCAAATTCCCCTGATCTAGTATAACAAAGGCCCCTGAACGAGTATAACAAAGGCCACTCATCGAGTATAACAAAGTCCCCTGATCGAGTATTTCAAAGCCGCCTTATCGAGTATAACAATTTCCCCTGGTCGAGGATAACAAAGCCCTTTGTTCGAGTCTAACAAAGTCCCCTTATCGAGTATAACAAAAGCCCCTCATCGAGTATAGCAAAGTCCATTGGTCAAATATATGAAATTCCACTGATCGAGTATGACAAAGTCCCATGATCGAGTATAACAAAGTCCTCTGGTTGAGTATAACAAAGTCCCCTGATCGAGTATAACATATCCCCTGATCGAGTATAACAAATTTCCCTGGTCGAGAATAACAAAGCCCCCGCATCGAGTATAACAAAGGCCCCTAATCGAGTATAACAAAGTCCCATGATCGAGTATAACAAAGTCCTCAGGTCGAGTATAAAAAAGTCCCCTGATCGCATATAACAAAGTCCCATGGTCGGGTATAACAAAGTCCCCTGATCAAGTACAACAAAGGCCCCTCATTGAGTATAACAAAGACCATTGTTCATATATAATAAAGTCCCCTGGTCGAGTCTAACAAACTCCCCTGATCGAGCATAACAAAGTTCCCTGGTCGAGTATAACAAAGCCCCCTCATCGAGTATAACAAAGGCCCCTAATCGAGTATAACAAAATCCCATGATCGAGTATAACAAAGTCCTCGGGTCGAGTATAAAAAAGTCCCCTGATCGCGTATAACAAAGTCCCATGGTCGGGTATAACAAAGTCCCCTGATCAAGTACAACAAAGGCCCCTCAGTGAGTATAACAAAGTCCATTGGTCAAGTATAAAAAAGTCCCCTGATCGAGTATAACTAAGTCCTCTGGTTGAGTATAACAAAGTCCCCTGATCGAGTCTAACATATCCCCTTATCGAGTATAACAAAGTCCTCTGGTCGAGTATAAAAAAGTCCCCTGATCGCGTATAACAAACTCCCCTTCTCGAGTATAACAAAGTCCCCTGATCGAGTATAGCAAAGTCTCCTGATCGAGTATAACAAAGTCTCCTCATCGAGTATAACAAAGGCCCCCTGATCGAGTCTAACAGAGGCCCCTTGATCGAGTCTAAAAAAGGCCCCTAATCGAGTATAACAAAGTCCCTTGATTGAGTATAACAAAGTCTCCTGATCGAGTATAACAAAGTCTCCTCAACGAGTATAACAAAGGCCCCCTGATCGAGTCTAAAAAAGGCCCCTGATCGAGTACAACAAAGTCCCCTGATCGAGTATAACATATCCCCTGATCGAGTATAACAAAGTCCACTGGTCGAGTATAACAAAGTCTCCTGAAGGAGTATAACAAAGTCCCCTGGTCGAGTATAACAAAGTCCCCTCATCGAGTATAACAAAAGCCCCTCATCGAGTATAGCAAAGACCATTGGTCAAATATAGGAAAATCCCCTGATTAATTATAAAAAAGTCCCCTAGTCGAGTATAACAAAGTTCCCTGATCGAGTATATCAAAGTCCCCTGGTCGAGTATAACAAAGCCCCCTCATCGATTATACCAAAGGCCCCTAATCGAGTATAACAAAGTCCCATGATCGAGTATAACAAAGTCCCATGGTCGGGTATAACAAAGTCCCCTGATCAAATACAACAAAGGCCCCTCATTGAGTATAACAAAGACCATTGTTCATATATAATAAAGTCCCCTGGTCGAGTCTAACAAAGTCCCATGGTCGGGTATAACAAAGTCCCCTGATCAAATACAACAAAGGCCCCTCATTGAGTATAACAAAGACCATTGTTCATATATAATAAAGTCCCCTGGTCGAGTCTAACAAAGTCCCCTGATCGAGGATAACAAAGTCCATTGGTCAAGTATAAAATAGTCCCCTGGTCGAGTATAACAAAGTCCATTGGTCAAGTATAAAATAGTCCCTTGCTCGAGTATAACAAAGCCCCCTCATCGAGTTTAACACAGTCCCCTGGTCGAGTATCACAAAGCCCCCTCATCGAGTATAACAAAGGCCCCTAATCGAGTAAAACAAAGTCCCCTGATTGAGTATAACAAAGTCCCCTGATCGAGTATAACAAAGCCCCCTGGACGAGTAAAACAAAGTCCTCAGATCGAGCAGAACAAAGTCCCCTGATCGATAATAACAAAGTTCCCTGACCGAGTATAACAAAGGCCTCTGGTCGAGTATAACAAAGTCCCCTTGTCGAGACTAACAAAGTCCCCTGATACTAGTATAACAAAGTACTATGGTCGAGTATAAAAAAGTCCACTGATCGAGTATAATAAAGACCCCTGCTCGAGTATAACAAAGTCCCCTGATCGAGTATAACAAAGGCCCCTCATCGAGTATAACAAAGTCCATTGGTCAAGTATAAAAAAGTCTCCTGGTCGAGTATAACAAAGTCCCTTGATCGAGTATAACAAAGTCCCCTGGTCGAGTATAGCAAAGTCCGATAATCAAGTATAACAAAGTCCCCTGATCGAATATAACATATCCCCTGATCGAGTATAACAAAGTCCTCTGGTCGAGTATAACAACGTCCCCTGATCGAGTATAACAAAGTCCCCTGGTCGAGTATAACAAAGTCCCCTGATCGAGTATAACAAAAGCCCCTCATCGAGTATAGCAAAGTCCATTGGTCAAATATAGGAAATTCCACTGATCGAATTGGTCCATTTGTCAAGTATAAAAAAGTCCCCTGGTCGAGTATAACAAAGTCCCCTGATCGAGTATAACAAAGTCCCCTGGTCGAGTATAGCAAAGTCCGATAATCAAGAATAACAAAGTCCCCTGATCGAATATAACATATCCCCTAATCGAGTATAACAAAGTCCTCTGGTCGAGTATAACAACGTCCCCTGATCGAGTATAACAAAGTCCCCTGATCGAGTATAACAAAAGCACCTCATCGAGTATAGCAAAGTCCATTGGTCAAATATAGGAAATTCCACGATCGAGTATGACAAAGTCCCTGAATAATTATAAAAGTCCCTGGTCGAGTATAACAAAGTTCTCTGATTGAGTATAACAAAGTTCCCTGGTCGAGTATAAGAAAGCCCTTCATCGAAAGTATAACAAAGGCCCCTAATCGAGTATATAACAAAGTCCCTTGATTGAGTATAACAAAGTCCTATGATCGTGTATAACAAAGTCCTCTGGTTGAGTATAACAAAGTGCCCTGATCGAGTATAACATATCCCCTGATCGAGTATAACAAAGTCCTTTGGTCGAGTATAAAAAAGTCCCCTGATCGCGTATAACAAAGTCCCCTGGTCGAGTATAACAAAGCCCCCTCATCGAGTTTAACAAAGTCCCCTGGTCGAGTATAACAAAGCCCCCACATCGAGTATAACAAAGGGCTCTGATCGAGTAAGACAAAGTCCCCTGATTGAGTATATCAAAGCCCCCTGGACGAATATAACAAAGTCCCCTGATCGAGTATACCAAAGTTCCCTGACCGAGTATAACAAAGGCCTCTGGTCGAGTATACCAAAATCCCCATGTCGAGAATAACAAAGTCCCCTGATACTAGTATAACAAAGTCCTATGGTCGAATATAAATAAGTCCCCTGATCGAGTATAACAAAGTCCTCTGCTCGAGTATAACAAAGTCCCCTGATCGAGTATAACAAAGGCCCTCATCGAGTATAACAAAGTCCATTGGTCAAGTATAAAAAGTCCCCTGGTCGAGTATAACAAAAGTCCCTGATCGAGTATAACTAAGTCCCTGGTCGAGTATAGCAAAACCGGAGCAATCAAGTATAACAAAGTCCTATGGTCGAATATAAATAAGTCCCCTGATCGAGTATAACAAAGTCCTCTGCTCGAGTATAACAACGTCCCCTCATAGAGTATAACAAAGTCCCCTAATCGAGTATAAAACGTCCCCTGATCGAGTATAACAAACTCCCCTTCTCGAGTATAACAAAGTCCCCTGGTCGAGTATAACAAAGTCCCCTGGTCGAGTATAACAAAGTCCCCTGATCGAGTATAACAAAGTCCCCTAGTCGAGTATAGCAAAGTTCCCTGATCGAGTATAACAGAGTTCCCTGGTCGAGTATAACAAAGCCCCCTCACCGAGTATAACAAAGGCCCC
>NW_024744019.1:12500-21024 GCF_018991925.1 Homarus americanus | reverse complement strand
TGTTCAGTGGGAGCTGGGGAAGGAAGTTGGTGAGAGTTGTGTGGGGAAGGTTGGCCAAGAAGACATTTACTGTGGCAGTGTTAAGTGTGAACTGTGTGTGTGTGTGTGTGTAGGTGTGGAGAGTGTGTGTGGCTGGAAGGTGTGGAGGCAGACCAGCTGGAGGGTGTGGCAGACTGTTGTGTGGCTGGAGGTGTGAACTGTTATGTGGCTGCAGGTGTGGCAGACTGTTGTGTGGCCCTGGAGGTGTGGCAGACTTGTTGTGTGGCTGGAGTGTGGCAGACTGTTGTGTGTAGCTGGAGGTGTAGACTGTTGTGTGGCTGGAGGTGTGAACTGTTGTGTGGCTGGGTGTGTAGGTGTGGCAGACTGTTGTGTGGCTGGGTGTGGCACGTGTGGCAGACTGTTGTGTGGCTGGGTGTGAACTGTTGTGTGGCTGAACGTGTGAGGTGTGGCTGGAGAGTGTGAGAACTGTGTGTGGCTGGAGGTGTGAGTGTAGCAGACGTGTGGCTGAGGTGTGGCAGGTGTAGCAGACTGTTGTGTGGCTGGAGGTGTGGCAGACTGTTGTGTGGCTGGAGGTGTGGCGAACTGTTGTGTGGCTGGAGGTGTGAACTGTTGTGTGGCTGGAAACGTGTGGAAGCAGAACTGTGTGTGCAAGTGTAACACTGTGGCCAGAGAGAACTTGTGTGGCTGAGACAGTGTGAACTGTGTGTGGAGAGTGTGAAGTGTTATAGCTGGAAGTGTGAACTTGTGAGCTGGAGGTGTGAACTGTTGTGGCTGGAGGTGTGGCAGACTGTTTGTGTGGCTGGGGTGTGCAGGTGCAGACTCTGTGTGGCTGAGACAGCAGACTGTTGTGTGGCTGGAGGTGTGAACTGTTGTGTGGCTGGAAGGTGTGGCAGAACTGTTGTGTGGCTGGAGTGCTGGCAGACTGTTGTGTGGCTGGAGGTGTGGCAGACTGTGTGTGGCAGACTGTTGTGTGGCTGAGAGGTGTGAACTGTGTGTGGCTGGAGTGTGGCAGACTGTGTGTGCAGCTAAGTTGTGTGAACTGTTGTGTGGCTGGAGGTGTGGCAGACTGTTGTGTGGCTGGAGGTGTGGCAGGTGTAGCAGACTGTTGTGTGGCTGGAGGTGTGGCAGAACTGTTGTGTGGCTGGAGGTGTGCAGGTGTAGCAGACTGTTGTGGCTGGAGGTGTGGCAGACTGGTGTGTGTGGCTGGAGGTGTGGCAGGTGTGTGAAAGGCTGGAAGGAGGTGAGGCAGACTGTGTGTGGCTGGAGAGGTGTGGCAGGTGTAGCAGACTGTTGTGTGGCTGGAGAGGTGTGGCAGGTGTATGAACTGTTGTGTGGCTGGAGTGTGGCAATGTAACAGACTGTTGTGTGGCTGGAGGTGTGTGAACTGCACGTGGCTGAGGTGTGAACTGTTGTGTGTGGCTAGAGGTAACAGACTGTTGGCGAATGTCAGCAGACTGTTGTGTGGCAGGTGCTGTGTGTGTGGCAGTGTGTGTGGCTGGAAGTGTGGCAGACTGTTGTGTGGCTGGTGTAGCAGGCTGGTGTGTGTGGGTGTAAGACTGTTGTGTGGCTGGAGGTGTGGCAGGTGTGTGTGGCTGGAGGTGTGCAACTGTTGTGTGGCTGGAGGTGTGAACTGTTGTATGGCTGGAGGTGTGGCAGGCTGTTGTGTGGCTGGAGAGTGTGAACTGTTGTGTGGCTGGAGAGTGTGGCAGAACTGTTGTGTGGCTGGAAGTGTGTTGGAGGTGTAGCTGGAGGTGGCTGGAGGTGTGGCAGACTGTTGTGCCTGGAGTGTGGCTGTGTGGCTGGAGGTGTAGCAGACTGTTGTGTGGCTGGAGAGTGTAGCAGACTGTTGTGTGGCTGGAGGTGTGGGTGCAACTGTTGTGTGGCTGGAGGTGTGAACTGTTGTGCTGGAGAGGGTGTGGCAGGTGTGGCTGGAGGTGTGGCAGACTTGTGTGGCTGGAGTGTGGCAGGTGCAGACTGTTGTGTGGCTGGAGGTGTGGCAGACTGTTGTGTGGCTGGAGTGTGACTGTGTGGCAGGTGTAGCAGACTGTTTTGTGGCTGGGTGTGTGGCAGACTGTTGTGTGGCTGGAGGTGTGGCAGGTGTGGCTGGAGGTGTGGCAGACTGTTGTGTGGCTGGAGGTGTGCAGACGCTGTTGTGTGGCTGGAGGTGTGGCAGACTGTGTGGCTGGAGTGTGAGGTGTGAACGTTGTGTGGCTGGAGAGGTGTGAACTGTTGTGTGGCTGGAGGTGTGGCAGACTTGTGTGCTGGGAGTGTGGCAGACTGTTGTGTGGCTGGAGGTGTGAACTGTGTGTGGCTGGAGGTGTGGCAGACTGTTGTGTGCCTGGGGCGTGTGTGGCTGGAGGTGTAGCAGACTGTTGTGTGGCTGGAGGTGTAGCAGACTGTTGTGTGGCTGCAGAGTGTGAACTGTTGTGTGGCTAGGTGTGAGACTGTTGTGTGGCTAGAGGTGTGGAAGTGTGAGCTGTGTGGCTGGAGGTGTGGCAGACTGTTGTGTGGCTGGAGAGTGTGGCAGACTGTTGTGTGTGGAAGTGCAACAACGTGTGTGTGGCTAGAGTGTCAGATGAAGTGTCTGAAGTGTAATTTGGAGATGACTGTGAGGGTGTGCTGGAGGCAGAGACTGTTGTGTGGCTGGAGGTGTGGCAGACTGTTGTGTGGCTGGAGGTGTAGCAGACTGTTGTGTGGCTGGAGGTGTGGCAGGAGTGGAACTGTTGTGTGGCTGGAGAGGTGTGTGGAGAGTGTAGGTGTGGCTGGAGGTGTGGCAGACTGTTGTGTGGCTGGAGGTGTGGCAGACTGTTGTGTGGCTGGAGGTGTGGCAGTGTGAACTGTTGTGTGGCTGGAGGTGTGCAGCAGACTGTTGTGTCTGAACTGTTGTGTGTGGAGGTGTGAACTGTTGTGTCATGGAACATTGTGTGGCTGGAGGTGTGGCAGACTGTTGTGTGGCTGGAGGTGTGGCAGGTGTAGCAGACTGTTGTGTGGCTGGAGGTGTGGCAGGTGTAGCAGACTGTTGTGTGGCTGGAGGTGTGCAGACTGTGTGGCTGGAGGTGTGGCAGACTGTGTGGCTGGAGGTGTGGCAGGTGTAGACTGTTGTGTGGCTGGAGGTGTGAACTGTTGTGTGGCTGAGAGGTGTGGCAGACTGTTGTGTGGCTGGAGTGTGTGGCAGGTGTAACTGACTGTTAGGTGTGGGTGTGAACTGTTGTGTGGAGGTGGTGTGTCAGACTGTTCTGGCTGAGAGGCAGGTCTAGACTGTTGTAGCTGGAGGTGTGAACTGTTGTGTGGCTGGAGGTGCAGACTTGTGGCTGGAGGTGTGGCAGACTGTTGTGTGGCTGGAGGTGTACGCGAGGTGTGGCAGGTGTAGCAGACTGTTGTGTGGCTGGAGGTGTGGCAGGTGGCAGGTGTCAGACATTGTGGCTGGAGAACTGTTGTGTGGCTGGAGGTGTGGCAGACTGTTGTGTGGCTGGGTCAGACTGTTGTGTGCTGAGGTGTGGCAGACTGTTGTGGCTGGAGGTGGCAGTGTCGACTGTGTGTGTGTGTAGCTGGAGGTGTGGCAAACTGTTGTGTGGCTGGAGGTGTGGCAGACTGTTGTGTGGCGAGGTAGCTGGAGGTGTGGCAGACTGTTGTGTGGCTGGAGGTGGCAGGTGTAGCAGACTGTTGTGTGGCTGGAGGTTGGCAGACTGTTGTGTGGCTGGAGTGTGCATTGTGTAGCTGGAGGTGTGGCAGACTGTTGTGTGGCTGGAGGGTGTGGCAGACTGTTGTGTGGCTGGAGGTGTGGCAGGTGTGTGTGGCTGAGAGGTGTGAACTGTTGTGTGGCTGGAGGTGTGGCAGACTGTTGTGTGGCTGGAGGTGTGGCAGACTGTTGTGTGGCTGGAGAGTGTAGCAGACTGTTGTGTGGCTGGAGGTGTGTGAACTGTTGTGTGGCTGGAGGTGTCAGAGTGTGGCAGACTGTTGTGTAGCTGGAGGTGTGGCAGGTGTAGAGCAGACTGTTTGTGTGCCTGGAGGTCATGTGTGCAGACTGTTGTGGCTGGAGGTGTGGCAGACTGTTGTGTGTGGCTGGAGGTGTGAACTTGTGTGGCTGGAGGTGGCAGGTGTGGCAGGGTGTGGGGTAGCAGACTGTTGTGTGCGGGTGGAGGTGGAACTGTGTGCTGGTGTGGTACTTTGTGTGGCTGGAGAGTGTAGCAGACTGTTGTGTGGCTGAGAGGTGCTGGAGAGGTGTGGCAGACTGTTGTGTGGCTGAGAGGTGTGGCAGGTGTGGCTGGAGGTGTGAGCAGACTGTTGTGTGGCTGGAGGTGTGTGGCTGACTGTTGTGTGGCTGGAGGTGAGCAGACTGTTGTGTGGCTGGAGGTGTGGCAGACTGTTGTGTGGCTGGAGGTGGCAGGTGTGGCAGCTGCTGGCTGCAGGGCTGGGGGCAGACTGTTGTGTGGCTGGAGGTGTGGCAGACTGTTGTGTGGCTGGAGGTGTGGCAGACTGTTGTGTGTGGCTGGAGGTGCAGCACTGTGTGTGGCTGGAGGTGTGGCAGACTGTTGTGTGGCTGGAGGTGTGGCAGGTGTGGCTGGAGGTGGCAGACTGTTGTGTGGCTGGGAGGTGGCAGATGTTGTGTGTGGCTGGAGGTGTGGCAGACTGTTGTGTGGCTGGAGGTGTGGCAGACTGTTGTGTGGCTGAGGTGTGGCAGACTGTTGTGTGGCTGGAGGTGTGGCAGACTGTTGTGTGGCTGGAGGTGTGGCAGGTGTGCAGACTGCTGTGGCTGGAGGTGTGCGGGACTGTGTGTGGCTGGAGGTGTGGCAGACTGTTGTGTGGCTGGAGGTGACAGACTGTGTGTGGGTTGGAGGTGTGGGCGACTGTTGTGTGGCTGGAGGTGTGCAGGTGTGGCTGGAGTGTGTGGCAGACTGTTGTGTGGCTGGAGGTGTGGCAGACTGTTGTTGGGCTGGAGGTGTGGCAGGTGTAGCAGACTGTTGTGTGGCTGGAGGTGTGGCAGACTGTTGTGTGGCTGGAGGTGTGGCAGACTGTTGTGTGGCTGGAGGTGTGGCAGACTTGTGTGGCTGGAGGTATGGCAGACTGTTGTGTGGCTGGGGTGCAGGTGTAGCAGACTGTTGTGTGGCTGGAGTTGTGGCTGGTGGTGTGGCAGACTGTTGTGTGGCTGGAGGTGGCAGGTGTGGCTGGAGGTGGCAGACTGTTGTGTGGCTGGAGGCGGGTGTAGCAGACTGTTGTGTGGCTGGAGCTGTGGCAGACTGTTGTGTGGCTGGAGGTGTGGCAGACTGTTGTGTGGCGGGGTGGCAGACTGTGCTGGAGGTGTGGCAGACTGTTGTGTGGCTGGAGGTGTGGCAGACTGTTGTGTGGCTGGAGGTGTGGCAGGTGTAGCAGACTGTTGTGTGGCTGGAGGTGTGGCAGACAGTTGTGTGGCTGGAGGTGGGCAGACTGTTGTGTGGCTGGAGGTGTGGCAGGTGTAGCAGACTGTTTTGTGGCTGAGGTGTGGCAGGTGGCAGACTGTTGTGTGGCTGGAGGTGTGGCAGGTGTAGCAGACTGTTGGGGCTGGAGGTGGGCAGGTGTAGTAGACTGTTGTGTGGCTGGAGGTGTGGCAGACTGTTGTGTGGCTGGAGGTGTGGCTGAGGTGTGGCAGACTGTTGTGTGTGGCTGGAGGTGTGTGGCAGGTGTGGCTGAGGTATGGCAGACTGGTTGTGTGGCTGGAGGTGGCGAGGTGTGTGTGGCAGACTGTTGTGTGGCTGGGTGGCAGACTGTTGTGTGTGGCTGGAGGTGTGGCAGACTGTTGTGTGGCTGGAGGTGTGCAAGACTGTTGTGTGGCTGAGGTGTGGCAGACTGTTGTGTGGCTGGAGGTGTGGCAGGTGTAGCAGACTTGTGTGGCTGGAGGTGGCAGGTGTAGCAGACTGTTGTGTGGCTGGAGGTGGCAGGTGTAGCAGACTGTTGTGTGGCTGGAGGTGTGGGCAGGTGTAGCAGACCTGTGGCTGGGGGTGGCACTGTTGTGTGGCTGGAGGTGGCAGACTGTTGTGGCTGGAGGTGTAGCAGACTGTTGTGTGGCTGGAGTGTGTGACTGTTGTGTGGCTGGAGGTGTGGCAGACTGTTGTGTGGCTGAGGTGGCAGGTGTGGCAGACTGTTGTGTGGCTGGAGGTGGCAGACTGTTGTGGCTGGAGGTGGCAGACTGTTGTGTGGCTGAGGTGCAGCAGACTGTTGTGTGGCTGGAGGTGTAGCAGACTGTTGTGTGGCTGGTGGCAGACTGTTGTGTGGCTGGAGGTGTGGCAGACTGTTGTGTGGCTGGAGGTGGTGGTGACTGTTGTGTGTGGCTGGAGGTGTGGCTGGAGTGAGCAGACCGTTGTGTGGCTGGAGGTGTGGCAGACTGTTGTGTGGCTGGAGGTGTGGCAGGTGTAGCAGACTGTTGTGTGGCTGGAGGTGTGAGACTGTTGTGTGGCTGGAGGTGTGGCAGACTGTTGTGTGGCTGGAGGTGTGGCAGACTGTTGTGTGGCTGGAGGTGTGGCAGGTGTGGCAGACTGTTGTGTGGCTGGAGGTGTGGCAGGTGAAGAGACTGTTGTGTGGCTGGAGGTGTGCAGACTGTTGTGTGGCTGGAGGTGTGGAGACTGTTGTGCTGGAGGTGGCAGACTGTTGTGTGGCTGAGGTGTGGCAGATTGTGTGGCTGGAGGTGTGGCAGGTGTGGCTGGAGGTGTGAGACTGTTGTGTGGCTGGAGGTGTGGCAGACTGTTGTGTGTGGCTGGTGTGGCAGACTGTTGTGTGGCTGGAGGTGTGGCAGGTGTGGCAGACTGTTGTGTGGCTGGAGGTGTGGCAGACTGTTGTGTGGCTGGAGTTGTGGCAGACTGTTGAGTGGCTGGAGGTGTGGCAGACTGTTGTGTGGCTGGAGGTGTGGGGTGTAGCAGACTGTTGTGTGGCTGGAGGTGTGGCAGACTGTTGTGTGGCTGGAGGTGTGGCAGACTGTTGTGTGGCTGGAGGTGTGGCAGGTGGCTGGAGGTGTGGCAGAGTTGTGTGGCTGGAGGTGGCAGACTGTTGTGTGGCTGGAGGTGCAGACTGTTGTGTGGCTGGAGGTGGCAGGTGAGCAGACTGCTGTGTGCTGGAGGTGTGGCAGACTGTTGTGTGCCTGGAGGTGTGGCAGACTGGTGTGGCTGAGGTGTGGCAGACTGTTGTGTGGCTGGAGGTGTGGCAGGTAGCAGACTGTTGTGTGGCTGGAGGTGTGGCAGACTGTTGTGTGGCTGGAGTTGTGGCAGACTGTTGAGTGGCTGGAGGTATGGCAGACTGTTGTGTGGCTGGAGGTGTGGCAGGTGTAGCAGACTGTTGTGTGGCTGGAGGTGTGGCAGACTGTTGTGTGGCTGGAGGTGTGGCAGACTGTTGTGTGGCTGGAGGTGTGGCAGGTGGCAGACTGTTGTGTGGCTGGAGGTGTGGCTGGAGGTGTGGCAGGTGGCAGGTGTGGCTGGAGGTGGCAGGTGTGGCTGGAGGTGTGGCAGACTGTTGTGTGGCCACCTAATATTGACTGACCTTTACACTTACACATCTTTTTACAAAACACTTTTTTCATACCTTTTACATTTACACCACCAACACACACACACACACACACACACACACACACACACACACACACACACACACACACACACACACACACGCACGACACACACACACACACACACACACACACACACACACACACACACACACAGTAGGTTAGGTAAGGTGGTGATTCTTCAGGCCGCCAGGGGAGAGTGCAGGTGTATGGAGAGGCTGCCAGGGGAGAGACAGGTGTAGTGGAGAGGCTGCCAGGGGAGAGTACAGGGTAGTGAGAGGCCGCCAGGGGAGAGTACAGGTGTAGTGAGAGGCTGCCAGGGAGGGAGTACAGGTGTAGGGGAGAGGCTGCCAGGGGAGAGTACAGGTAGGAGAGAGGCCGCCAGGGGAGAGTACAGGGTAGTGAGAGGCCGCCAGGGGAGAGTACAGGTGTAGTGAGAGGCCGCCAGGGAGAGTACAGGTGTAGTGAGAGGCTGCCAGGGGAGAGTACAGGGGTAGTGAGAGGGCCGCCAGGGGAGAGTACAGGTGAAAGGGAGGCCAGGGGAGAGTACAGGTGTAGTGAGAGTCCGCCAGGGGAGAGTGCAGGTAGTGAGAGGCCGCCAGGGGGAGAGCAGGGGGTAGTGAGAGGCCGCCAGGGGAGTACAGTAGTGAGAGTCTGCCAGGGGAGAGTACAGGTGTGGGAGAGGCCGCCAGGAGTACAGGGGTAGTGAGAGGCCAGGGGAGAGTGCAGGTGTAGTGAGAGGCTGCCAGGGGAGAGGCAGGTGTAGTGAGAGGCCGCCAGGGGAGAAGTACAGGTGTAGTGAGAGGCCGCCAGGGGGAGTGCAGGTGTAGTGAGAGGCCGCCAGGGGAGAGTGCAGGTGTAGTGAGAGGCTGCAGGGGAGAGTACAGGGGTAGTGAGAGGCCGCCAGGGGAGAGCACAGGTAGTGAGAGTCCGCGGGGGAGAGTACAGGTGTAGTGAGAGCGCCAGGGGGAGAGTACAGGGGTAGTGAGAGGC
>NW_024744019.1:0-5000 GCF_018991925.1 Homarus americanus | reverse complement strand
TGGTTCTGCATGAGAATTGATATAGTTACTAAGTGCAAAAAGTGGATACAATCTTAATATGTCGACTATCTTGCCATTAGAGATGAAGGTGTTGTGCCATTTCACACACAGTGTGCTTGGACCTGTCCTAAAAGGTTCTATCTTCACACAGTCGAGGACGTGGTGTTCAAGTGTGTGGCCATATGTCTGCACACACTTTACACTAGTCTTGTTTACATCTGGCAGGAACATACTGCCAAAGGTACTTATATCCTAACCTTAATCTAGCAGGTTACAACATGTAGTAATCTAGTGATCTTGTTACTTGCTCCATATAGGTGTTTCCTTGATACATCTCATCATGGTAACCTATGGATCGACTAGTGCCTGTTTGCACTTGTCTACTTGCGTCAAACTCATCAATAAATTCTTTCCTAATTACAGTTTAAGGGCTCTTTTTGACAGACCCAAAATTTAGGAGGAGTAGAGAGGGCGGGCTGACCGCCTAGCTAAGGCATAATGGTGTGTGGGTTGTGTCATGGGTTAGTTATTGTCTGTCGGTACAGGCACTAGACATCCTACCCTGTCCCATATATGGGTGTTTTAACTTATTTCATATTCCGCCGACCCTACTCGGCGGATGCTGGTCCTAAGGAGGTTGTCTATTGCCTGGTCGTATGGGTCGGGGGTGGTAATGGACCTTTTGAGATTTGGTAACTTTTGGGAACCGTAACATGGTTGTTGTCGTTATCTGGTGGGAGTCTTTGAAGGAGTTCTTGCTCTGATCGTTCTATCTTGTGCCAGACTCTGCTGGCCGGTTGTGCACCTGCTGGTTGATGGGTTTATTCTCAGGTCTCTATGTATCTCGGCTGTGGTTCTGGTAGAAGGTATCTTTCACCTGTGACGAATCTTAGGGCTTCATTTTGGACCACCTGTAATTTTAATATTTGAGTGGTGCTCATAGTATGAAGGTACTGCTGGGTAAGTTAATATCGGTATGATAAATGATGTCACCAGGCGGAGTTTTATTTTCTCAAGAAGCGCTTTAAAAAAAGTATAGTTTTCTCAGCTCCTCTTGCCTTTTCCTTCCTACTGTGGACATGATGGAGTAACCTGTAGGTGATATATGCAGGCCCAGGAGGTGCCTCTGCTTTGTATTCTATCTGGGCATCATTGGTTACTAATGGATGGGTTTTCCTTCTGCATAAATGTCACTGAATTTCGAGGAGACTGGTTTGGATTTTCCATTATTTTTCGTATTATTTACCCTTTCTAATTCCCACTGGTGTTGTCGGCCTGTAGCGGTCTTGATTTTTCCTTGAGTGTTGGTATTTGGTGATGTCATCTGCATACATAATATTTTTCATTACCTATTCTAGTGGGAGGCGGGTGTCCTTGTAGATAATATATAGAGTGGGGAGGGACGCTCCCTGAGGGACTCCGCTCATGGTGGTGGGTCTCTCCTGTGTGTAGTCCTGCCCTCAGTCTGGCATTTCTGCCTTCAAAGTTGCAAAAGCAGCTCTCAATGTTGGTGTGTTGTCGGCCTGTAACGCGGTGTGGGAGGGGGTGGGAGGTGGTGTGGGGTAGTGTGTGGGGAGGGTGAGGGTGTGGTAGGGTGGTAGAGGTGTGGGAGGTAGTGTGTGGGAGGGTGGGGTAGGAAGGTGAGGGAATATACGGAAGGAGACGGGTGTTTGAGGAAGAGGGGAAGGAGGAAGGAGGAAAGGAAGAGAGGAAGGAAGAGGAAAAGAGAGGGGGAAGGAAAGGAAGGAGGGAAGGGAAGGAGAAAGGGAAGGAAGGAAGAGGGGGAAGGAAGGAAGAGGGAAGGAAGGAAGGGGGGAAGGAAGGAAGAGGGAAGGAAGAGGAAGGGAAGGAAGGAAGGAAGGAAGGAAGAAAGGGAAGGAAGGGAAGGAAGGAAGGGAAGGAAGGAGGAAGGGAAGGGAGAGGAAGGAAGAGAGGGAAGGAAGGAAAGAAGGAAGGAAGGAGGAAGGAAGAGAGGGAAGGAAGGAAGAGGGGAAGGAAGGAAGAGGGGGGGGAAGGAAGAAACCTGTATCAAGAATTATTTTGAAAGATATGAATCATGGCAGGGAGGGATAGAGGGAGGAAGAAAGGAGAGGAGGATGTCTCTCCCCTCCCTCCCTGTCCTCCCCTCCTCACTAGTGTACTGTTAACTAATCATTAGCAGCATGAGGAGAGGAGGAGTGGGAGAGAGGGGAGAAAGGGTAAGGGGAAGTGGTAATGGAATGGGAAGAGACTCTGAGAGGTCGTTTGGATATGAGTGGAGGGGGAGATGGGCGTGTCAGTTCTGAGTCAATATCTCATCTTGTGTGTGTGTGTGTGTGTGTGTGTGTGTGTCTGTGTGTGTGTGTGTGTGTGTGTAGAAGAATCAACGATCCTTGTGTCCCAATGTATGTGCGACTTGTGCACATCCCACACAGGTGATTGTCTATGTACGTATTAAGCGGCGTTACCTTGGATACGTATTATCAGGTGTTACTATGTGTAGTAAGAGGGTGTATGTATGTATGTATGATGTATTCTGAAGTACCTGCAGACATATAGGGACCAGATACATCAGGACCATGATACATAGGGACCATGATGCAACAGGGCCATGACATATAAGGATCATGATACATCAGGACCATGGCATAAAGGGGCCATGATAGGTCGGAATAAAGGGGCCATGATGGGTCAAGGCAACTCATTCAGGTGTGGCAGGGATGTAAGGGGTTTGTTAGGTCAGGTTAGGATAGGTTGGAGTCACGCAGTCAGGTCACGTTAGGTTAGGATAGGTTAGCGTTTGTTGGGTCAGGTCAGGTCAGGTCAGGTTAGGTTAGGTTCGCCAGCAAGTGTTGTAGAATAACAGTGTAAAGCTGTGGGTGATGGGGTGGTGGTGGTGGTGGTGGTGGTGGAGGGTGGGAGGGCGATGGTGGGGGTGGGGAGGGTGATGGGTGAAGGTGGGGGGTGGGGGTGGAGGAGGTGGGGGGGCAGTGGTGGGGTGGGGAGGGTGATGGGGGTGGAGGTGGGGGGGGGTGGGAGTGGAGGTGGGGGTGGGGGGGTGGAGGAGGTGGTGGTGGGGCTCATGATGTAACAATTAGTGTGTGGAGGTTGATGGGCTGATCCTCCATACAGACACACACACACACACACACACTCTCTCTCTCTCTCTCTCTCTCCCTCTCTCTCTCTCCTCTCTCTCTCTCTCTCTCTCTCTCTCTCTCAATGGCTGCCTCCACTTACATTAGCAGTTCCAATGTATGAAGGTCCTGCAACTAGTCTAGGTAACGCACACGTGTATGCACATGCACTCAAATTAATATGTATACACCATACTCCTTATGTACTCACACGCGCTCATATATGCTGTCACTCTGAGTCAGTATGACGATCATCCAACTGTGATGCAATGATGAGAGTTATTAAGGATGTCACCTCGTTGGTGAGTTCTGAGGTGACTAGAGAGGCAGATGCAGGACCGGCAGGGTCAGCCACAGATGTTGCACATGTGGGGGTTATCTAGTGCGGGAGGGAGGCAGCAGCGTGTCTTTCCGGAGACGCTTGTCTGCCTCTCGGTATACAGTCGGCTTAACTCGAAATGACACCTTCTCATGTGTTCCTCCTCCAAGAGTTACGGTGTGAAATAATCGTCTCCCAGGTGACGGGATTGATTTGGCACTTTTTCAGGTTTTGTCTTAAGACTATCCTTATACCTTTTCAATCTAAAGTAGCTGCTTTGGCGATCTCTGTCGTCCTTACAGATAACATAACCCTGGCCAGTCCAGAGTAGTTGTTCTCCTACAGTTGGTGTCAGTGAGAATACTGGCATTTGTTCTATTGTCATCAGCGAACTCGGAGGATGGAACGTAGAATACGAATTGAACGTTTTCAAAGTGCCTTGAGGTGCCTCCTGTATGTGACCCATGTCTCTCTGCTGCATACAACAGGGTGGGGAGGACCACTGCTCTATATACGTGTAACTTTGTAGATAATTTCAACTCCCTACAACTGAAGACACGCGAAAGTCTGTGCCAAAAGCAGCTTGAGATGCACATCTGTCCCGATGTGAATCTCTTTAATTGATGTCTGCAGTGGTGGACAGGTGGGCCGAGATACCGAAAAAGGGTAACATTAGAGGGTAGTACCGTTAAGATAGATGGATGGTGGAGTGCAACTCAACCAGGGCAGAAGGAAGAGAATCCAAGTCTTCGTACATTCACCTCTAAGGCCGAAGTGTGCATACGCATCTACAGCAGGTGTTCAGGATCTCCTGTAGGTCGCGTTCAGTGTGTGACAAGGGGAGAGGTCGTCTGCATACCGAAGTTTAGTAATGTTAGCTGCCGACACCTGCCTGGAATCGTCTTATGTTGAAAGACCCTTCATCCGGTACTGGTTGTCCATCCCGCCGGCTAATTTGGCACTAGCACGAGTAAGGAAGGCAGCCAAGAAAATGGAAAAAGAGAGTTGGTGCCAGTACACCCGTGTTTTTAATCCCCCGTTTGGATGGGGAAGAACTCCAGACTGGGTGCCATCGTGCAGGTTTACTGCCGTTCATGCCATCGTGGGTTAGTTGCCTCACAATGGTGATGAATTTTGTGGGCAGTCAAAACAGCTGAGGTCAGCCAGGGGAGCTCCCTGCTGACCGAGTCGAAGGCCTTGGTTGGGTCGATGAAGGCCATGTACAGGTCACGAGACTGTCTCTGCACCTTCCTGTACCTGACAGACAGCAAAGATCTGTATCCGTGGTGAGTGATGGTCTAAGCCACATTGAGGTTCTGGGAGGAAGTTTTCCACCTGAGGAAGATGTCTGTTACTCACCCTCTGGTATAGGCTGTCGTCATTATCCTGTACTGTAACTTTGCCTTAACTGTGTGGTAATATAGTACCTTCACTGGTCATAACCTACAATAAACATGATTCTAACGTTCCCAAGTGTATGTGACAGTATTGTGTGTGTGTGTGTGTGTGTGTGTGTGTGTGTGTGTGTGTGTGTGTGTGTGTGTGTGTGTGTGTAATACGTAACT
>NW_024744018.1:0-4671 GCF_018991925.1 Homarus americanus | reverse complement strand
CTTCCCTAGGTCACGTGAGTGTTTGTCAGAGCTTTCCATGGGATGAGTTACCCACGTGGGAAGTGTATTCATTTCATGTTCGTGTCCGAGAATCAGAGTGTCTAGTAACGTAATATGATGTCCTAGTAACGTAAATATAATGTCCTAGTAACTTCAATAGAAGGTGTTATTAATGTGTCCATGTCATGTTCGTGATTAATAAAGAGTTGTAACGAAGCAGTGTTTAAGAAGTCGCCTTTAAGAACGTGATAGATGTGTATTGACGTGTAAGACACGACCAGTGTACGATAAGAGTAAATAACTATCACGGCCACGCTACCAAAATCTTCCTCTCTTTATACTCTTATACTATCAATATTCTACCTATATGTAATCCTCTTTTTGTGAATATTTTAGTTTCATTACAATGGCGGCAGCGTACTATGTGTAACCCACGCCTTCCTTGTCCCTTGTTATAGGTGACAGCGAACTATACGTAATTCACGCTTCCCTCGTCCCTTGTTATTGGTAACAGTGTACTTAACGTAAACCCATGCCCTCCCTCATTTTAGCCATAACACCTGACTCGTTGTTTGAGTATTGTTCGAAAGTGCGTGATAAGGAGTTCATGCAAGATATAGTTACATTATATAGGTGACAGCGAACTATATGTAATTCACGCTCTCCTTGTCTCTTGTTATAGGTGACAGCGAACTATATATGTAATTCACGCCTCCCTTGTCCCTTGTTATTGGTAACAGTGTACTTAACGTAAACCCATGCCCTCCCTCATTTTAGCCATAACACCTGACTCGTTGTTTGAGTATTGTTCGAAAGTGCGTGATAAGGAGTTCATGCAAGATATAGTTACATTATATAGGTGACAGCGAACTATATGTAATTCACGCTTTCCTTGTCCCTTGTTATAGGTGACAGCGAACTATATATGTAATTCACGCCTCCCTCGCTTAGTTATTATAATGGTAGCAGCGAACTTAACGTAAACTCACGCCTTCCCTCGGTTAGCCATAACACCTGGCTCGTTTCATCCTTCATTTGATTCAGTCTAAGTATTGTCTACAATTGTGTAATAAGTAATTCCTGTGTCGTAGCGTCGTAGCGTGAAAAGTGTCCTAGTGTGTCACCGTTACAGCTCAAGTAAATGTCTCTCGTCGTGGTATGCGCGAATTTTTTTTCTAGAAATATGTTCAGTGCTTAACGTGATTTCTCAGTGTCCCCCGCGATCTGTGACATTCTCAGTAGCCCAAGAGCAGTTTGATTGTTGGTCAGTGTTGAACGTAGAAATTGTTTCAGTTATGAAAGCGGTGTCTGTACTAACTGTTATAACTTAACATGTCTTTTAACCTACATCCTCCTCCCTGTCCTAACCCTCACCTCACCCTCCGTACCCATCCGTTCCCGCCTCGCTCCGCCCTGCCCTGCCCTACCCCGCTCCGCCCCGCCCCGCCCCGCCCCGCAAAGCCCCGCCCCGCAAAGCCCCGGCCTGGCCCGATCAACCACGCCCCGGCTCCCGCGCCCGGCCTGGCCACGGCAGCGCCCGCAGCGGCGCCCACGCCTGCCTCCCCTTCGCCTCCCCTAGGTCGCTGTGACCACCAATCCCCATATGTTTTGTCCCGTGAGTTATGCTTTGAAATCGGTGGTTAGTGTTACTTAATATTGCGATAATTACAGAGCTTCACTCAGTGTGTTTTTATGCTAGTATGATTTGTAATGTTCTCTTTGACGCGTAGTGATAAATAATATTCAATGTAATGAGCAGAGCTTCACTCCCCGACCCAGCCTAATGAGAAAATTGTCGTGACGGAAATAATAGTTACCAAACATTGACGTAACTTATAAAGTAAATATCTGTTTTTTTTTGCGAATGCACTTCCAACTAATCCATCATCCCTTTAGGATTGTTTCTGTCAAATGTCACACACAGTACCGCCCCATGGCTAGCCGGAATCCGTCCACAGCACATATAAGAAGAGAAGTAGCAGCGTGAGGAATGCAGCACCACCCCCGCCACGCACCACCCCCACTTCTTTCAAGTCCTACCTGGTCTAGGATTAAGAAGAGTTTATATTTTTCTACTAGGAAGTTAAGGAGTGTGGAATGAAGTGCCACACAACGAACCCTGGTGAGCCCAGCCAGGGAGGGATTCACCACTGTGGAAGGTGTAAGACAGGACGGTCTTTGGTCTCGCCGACACTCACGTACGGAGGGCGAGGCCTGGTCCGCGGAACCTGCCTTACGAGTCATCTAAGGAGACGACAGCCCAAACAGTGGACCGGCTTTCATCCCGGCCGGAGAGGGGCCGACGGCAGATGAACAGAAAATCGTCTGGAATATGTTGAAAACGAAGATGTATAAAGGAATACAGATGGAGCAGAAAAATTCATCTGGAATATGACGGAAAACGAAGATGTATAAAGAAACGCAGATGAGCAGAAAAATCGTCTGGAATATGAAAATGAAGATGTATAAAGAAACGCAGATGAACAGAAAATTCATCTGGAATATGAAAATGCTCTAAACATAGAGGAAGCGCAGGTGAACAGAAAAATCATCTGGAATATTATAGAAACCAGGAGGAAGTGAGAAGAAGTCAGATGTGGTGACACGACCTACAAAGTGCGGTATTGAAGAAGGAAAAACGTGCTATGTGAAGACAGAAGAGACGCTGTGCTGACATCAGAAGAAAGTCGACGATGAAAAGGTGGATAATCAGAAGGACCAATCGACTACCGTTGTTGTGCTGCCAGCATTCCTTATTTTTAGATACCAGCTGGATGGAGGACTTGAGCCATGCTGAACCCAACAAATGTACTGATGTTGTTGATGTTGCTGATGTGTAATAAAAAGATATAACACCCTAACATGTGAAGCAGGAGCATTTTGTATTTTGTATTTAATTCTCTGATTTTTGTTAACATGTACTACAAAGAATGGTTTTTATAAAAGATTAGTCACTTTTTCTATGAGTTCATTTGATCAATGTTTTGTATTACCAAACACAATGTTGTAGCCATTTACTGACTGAGATGAATTATTATTTTGACACGGCCTGGTTAGGCAATGTAACACCTGATTTTGTTTGTAGAATGTGATTTGCAAGTTTGCCTCGGACACTATGCTAGATATGAAGGATCTTTAGATCACTCTATGTTCACTTACTGTGTATGTATTTTATTTTTTTCTCCTGTCATAGAAGCTTTAATCTTGGCGGGAGGTATAGTGAGCTTTGTCAGATCAAACTATGCCAGTAGAAAAACATACATCTCTAGTAAAATGTAAAGATGCATTATCGCCTCAGGGACTATATTAGATACTGCACATGATGTTACTGTCTACTTTAAATGTGTCATCAGTTCTCTGAGCATGAAAGCTTTGGTCTTGGCGGGAGGTGTAGTGATGGGTTGTCAGACCACAGCTTACATCTCAGAAACTCCAGACTTGACCCGACATTAGGGAGGTCAAATGTAGGGTAACTCTCACGGTTGACCAAGGGTTATAAATCAGCCAGGCTACATTCCCATGTCACACGGCCAACAAACATGTAAGAAGGCACCAGCCGACTCTCTCCCAATATACACAATATCCTACACCGCAGAAAGAAGTCCAGACCTGACCCGACATTAGGGAGGTCAAGTGTAGGGTAACTCTCACGGTTGACCAAGGGTTATAAATCAGCCAGGCTCCCCTCCCATGTCACACATGTAAGGGGGCACCGGCCGGCTCTCTCCCAATATACACACGGCCCCACCTGATGACTTCTCCAGAAGATACAACTTATAGTCTCTGAAAAAGTCCAGACCTGACCACTAACATGAGGGGCAGGAGACCTCACGCCCCATCAGCTCAACCTGAGGGCTCGCCTCCCAATATATAGGACGTGCTAGTCCTCCCTCGGCCACACAGGCAGAGACAGAGAGAGAGTGTGTCTTGTGACCAAGAAGGACCAGCTACCACGTCCCGAGTCCTGCTCGAGAGAAGTCAGGGGCCGGAGGCAAGCCGCCTCCGGTCGCCTCCAGTCGCCTCCGGTCAGGACAGAGACTTCCCTCCGGCGCCCAGCTAAGTAGTCTCCCATAGAGACAACCCAGGACCACCTGCTAGGCCTCCCCTAGGTCACGTGAGTTTTTGTCAGAGCTTTCCATGGGATGAGTTACTTATGTGGGAAGTGTATTCATTTCAGGTTCGTGTCCGAGAATCAGTGTCTAGTAACGTAATATGATGTCCTAGTAACGTAAATATAATGTCCTAGTAACTTCAATAGAAGGTGTTATTAATGTGTCCATGTCATGTTCGTAATTAATAAAGGGTTGTAACGAAGCGGTGTTTGAGAATTCGCCCTTAAGACGTAATAGATGTGTATTGACATATAAGATACGATAAGTGTACTGACAGTGTAAATAACTATCACGGCCACGCTACCAAAATCTTTCTCTCTTTATACTCTCTTACTAAATATTCTTCCTATATATATAAATATTCTTCTTGCAAGATCCGTCTTGTTATATTTCCAACATTCTCCAACATTTTTCCAACATTCTCCAACATTTTTCCAACATTCTCCAACATTTTTCCAACATTCTCCAACATTTTTCCAACATTCTCCAACATTTTTCCAACATTCTCCAACATTTTTCCAACATTCTCCAACATTTTTCCAACATTCTCCAACATTTT
>NW_024744017.1:0-8614 GCF_018991925.1 Homarus americanus | reverse complement strand
CACATCACCAACCAACACCCCCACATCCCTATACATCACTTCCCCACACCCCTACACATCACCAACCAACACCCCCACATCCCTATACATCACTCCCCACACATCACTACACCTTTAAACATCAACACACAGATACGATCTATTGTACTAGCCTCTGTCAACATGCAGACTGTAGTATTTATAAACTGTGGGCTATTTGCATATATTAATTATTTAACTTGCATTACCCGAATTATCTAAATAAACGGCAACGAAGCTTAATTTATCACTTCCTTCTCACGTGTTTTTACACTTAAGCTTTAGACGGTTTATACTGGTTAACGCCAAACGTTTTTACTTAGTTTAAAAAGGTCTCTGCCTCCTAAGAGGTTAAATCATTAATTATTGTTTATTGATATTTAATTTATCTTAGACTGTATAATAAAAGTAAATATGTACACATAAGATAATTATAAAGGATTATTAGATATCAACGATAATAGAACATCTGTGTACTGATTTAAAGAGTGGGCTTACAAATATTAGGACATGATTTATGTAGACTTTTGTCAATTATTTAAACCAATTACCAGATTTACAGTGATAACAGATTCATAAACGTTCTTAGTCATGATTTTACAACACTTGAAATTGATGGAAACAAATAATTTAATTCCCACGAAACCTATCACCTATGAGACAACCAACAGGTAAGACATTTTATGAAGTTTGTGTGAGTGGGGGGGGGGGGGGTCTACCGGTGTGGGGGGGCTGACCCAACTGAACTCATGACTATGTTAAGTCTCCCCTGACCCGTATATCCTTTTATTCATATTTCTATAATATATTATTCCTTTCGCTGTAGCATTACTTTTTATTATTAAAATACGTTTGTGACATGAATCAATCTCCACATATTATGAATTCTGAAGGTTTGCTTTGATCCATTGTGTGATTTACCAAGGCGCCAGTGTCCCTGTGTGAAGAAGCGTCCTGCTGTATGATAATCATGAGTTATACAAATTATCAAGTCTACGTTTTATTTTTAAAGCCTAATGACTCATATTGGTATTATTCATTATTTGAAACATCTAAGTGTGTATTGTTTACATCGGGTTTATATACCAACATCTATTTAGCCTTATTGGCAAGTGAAATTGTCTAGTAATCTTTTCCACCAATCAGCTCCATCGTTAAAAGACTACTACGGATTCATTCATAAGTTTACTCTAGTATTGCGACGATGCCACATGTACTATAGGTAAACGTCATCACAAGAGATAGGTAAACAAATTCTTTGAGGCAACTGACCATCAGTTATTACCCTCTGCTAGTTGTATCTATGTTCACGTTTCTCATGATAATATTTTTACCATTTATCTGCTCACAAAGTTCATCCTCTCACTCAGTTACTCACGTTTGTCCTGTCATTACTTCTTGGACATCAAAAGAGTAAAGAGGTTTTATCATTATCTTCATACCCTACCACCACCACTACTTTCCTCCTCCTCCCTCTCCTCCTCCTCCTCCTCCTCCTCCTCCTCTTCCTGTCGACAGCATCCAAGTAATTATAGGAATTTCCTACTACTTACACTCTGCCTTAATTACTGCCATCAACTAACTGCTAATTACCTCTCCTCGCACCTTGAATACATACAGTTGGCGAGAATAAAGACCAAAATGGTACTATAAACATCCACTTAAGTTGTGTTGCCTGACGACGGTCATTAGCCACTTAAAGGGACAATTTTTTTTTTGGGTGAAAGAATGAAAATACAACTGGAAAAAAGACAGAGCCTATTGTTTATAAAGTTAGGTGTGAACATCTGTTTTGCATAATTCCTGTACCGTGTAAACTAAACACACACACACACACAGACACACACACACACACACACACACACACACACACACACACACACACACACACACACACACACACACACACCACTCATTAACACTTATTTAAAGCAATGTAAGTGAGATGCAACCTACACTTATATAATTACAGTATATACATCACTTAATATGGAAATAGAGAACAACAAACTCTGGAATATAATATCAACAACACATACTATTACACAAATTATCTTCTCTCTTTTACCGACTGAAGTACGAGATCTTGGCCACCAGATTAAGGGTCATAGATCAGCAAGAAGGGAGCAATAGCCGAGATACGTATATTCCCCCATAAGAAACTAGCTAAAACATTATTCCAAGTAACTATAGAAATATATCCAAGTAACTATAGAAATATATCCAAGTAACTACAAAACTACGTCTTGGTTGTTGATATTACAGTACCCTCAGGTTACTACGAAGCACTTACTGGTTACTACAAAATTACCTGAAGGCTACGGCTAATAACTTCTTAACTTACTCCTAATCATCTTTTTAAATAACTACGGAATATCTAATTATTTGTTACTACGAACCACCTCCTTCATTAAATTACTAACCAACTACCTGAAAGAGCATTACTGACTTGGAATTCGATCAAGTGACTCTCAAGAAAAGACAAGTTGAAAGCGATATAAAAGCAGTTGGTTTCCCTGAGCTTTAAGTCTCCAGTATCCAGGTCTATTTTGATTCTCTGGTTGGTTTCCTTAGGTTAGTTGGCCTGGAAACAATTTATCCTCGTGTTGCGTTTTCTTCTTGTTGTTTTTCATCTTTCTCTTCCTTCTTTTGGCTTCCTTTTTCTTCTTTTTCTCTGGATTTTTTTTTCTTTTTGCTCCTTGGGTTTTCTTTATTATTATTTATTTATTTTCTTATTGGATCTACATTATTTTCTTTTGTATTTATATTGTTTTATTTTCCTGTGTCTTTCTTGGTAGTTTTACTTATTTTTCTTATATTTTAAATTTTCTTCATTTCTCTCCTCCTATTTTGTCTTATCTAGGAGCCTTAACCTTTTTTTCTTTCTTCTCGTGTTTTTCTTCTTCGCAGCTATCTTTGGTTTGCTTCTTTATTGCTATTTTTTCTTCTCAGGCGTATTAATTCTAGATCTTTCATTCAAGCTGACTAATTCATCTTCATTCTTCTCCTGTTACTTTTATTTCATTCTTCTTATCCTTCCCTCCTCCTATCTTTGTTTTGTTTGTATTTCTTGGATATTCTAACTTCTTTCTTTATTTCTTTCGCTTTTGAACTTCTCTTATCCCACATTAATTCTTGGTAGTTCCTTCCTTTAATCTCTTTATTCTTGATGCTACTTTTAGTCTATTTTCTTTGTATTTCCTGTTTCATCTCTCTTTCTCTCTACTTCTTGTCATTATTTCATTCTATCTTCTTCCTGATCTTTCTTCTTCTCCCTTTCGTGCCCTTCTTTCATTCTATTTTCTTCTTAATCTTGCTTTTTATCATCTACTTCTTCCTTTCCATTTAGTGTAGATCAAACATCTTTTACCAGTCAACAAAAACTATTGCAATTAAATGGCTGTGTAATTATGTATAGTACAATTAATATAAACCATTAATGAAATATATACACAAGTCTGATTAAAAGAATTATTGGATATACTCTTTTCGTATATTATATGACCTCAATAGAGTAAAGTCGCGATCAAAAGCCCTGTCTCCTCTCCTGCTGCTTCACAAACTCCGAGATCCAGACTCGTGAATCCGAAGCAATAGACACTGATGCATTATTCTGGTCGACGAATAATGCTTCAGACTCACGACTCTGAATCTCGGGGCTCGTGGAACAGTATGGGAGGCGACAGGGCCTTTGACCCTGACTCTACAACCTTAAGATAGATAGGAATGACACTTAGGGTAAATATATCCAGTTTGATTTTATTTTACCCACTTCCTTAATTACTACAAGATATTAAGTAACGTAACGTAATGTAATAAATCTGATGGATTTTTTTTAACTAGCGGTGACTTTATTTTTCTGCTTCTATGACTTGGTTCCCTTATACTTTATCTGGTGCTGTAACTTGGCCCCTTTATACTGTAACTTGGACCCCTTATGCTGTAACTTGGCCCCCTTATACTTGGCCCGTTATACCCGTCTCAGTTTTTTATGAATTTACTTTGTGTTGGTATTGAGGCAATTAATTCTAATTGATAATGATTTTTTAATTACTGCTACTTTTCGTTTTCTTATTCTTTTTCTTCTTTTCCATTATTATTATTATTATTATTATTATTATTATTATTATTATTATTATTATTAGCAGCAGCTTTGCATTATCTGATGAAGAGATTATTATCTTTCAATATTGTACTTATTAGTTTTGTATTTTTCCCCAACTATTTCAAGGTCCTTTAAAACAGATTGTGGATTCGATATATGAACTTCCTTTAAGAGTTTGTAACAAGCCATGTAGGCTACCTTAGGAGGCTTATTTTGATTGAATACGTTAAAAGACTCGTATGATGTTTGTGTAGTGTAGTACAATACCATCAGAGCGGCATCACACAAACACATTAAACTGCATTTTGTTTTAAAAAGGCAAGCAACTCCGGCAATAGATCAGGAGATTCCAGCCAGTATTGCTGGTTTCTCTTAACGCCGGTATGTTGGTCTTCACTAATCCGTTATCAGCATCACTCCCGTGTTCAAGGGAGAGCTGCTGATATATAAGATTAATGGTACGGTTATTTGTCGTATTTTTATATCCTTAAGAAAATTTTTGATTATTTCACCAAATATAGGGTACAGTCCCCCTAAAAAGTATAATTACTTTTTCTTTCTTTACAATTTGAAATCTGGACGAAATGCTTTGATATAGTGGCCATTCCAGCTCCCCATACCAGTATTTTTAAATATACAAAACTTTTATTTATGAAATATCGGCAGGAATAAAAGTAAAATTTCTGGTCATTTTGAAATTATGGTAGTTCTCTACATGAAAGTATTACAAGATAATTTAAACCACATTGTAGGTAATTGTGTATATCTGTGGTCGACTGTACCAATCGTTCCGAAACTAGTGGATGAACACTGCTCGCAAAACCATGAACCACAACGACCCCGGGGGTTAAGATACCTTTTTGGGAGTCTGTACTATACGTAAAATAATTTGTGAATGCATAATAATTGTGCGCTAGTAATGATTTGACAGCAATATTTACATTTTGTTAGTACAAACTCGTATTCCACCTTCTAGCAAGCCATGGACGTGTCAACAAACACATTATTTCTTGCCATCACTTCATACAGCTCAAAATTACAGCTGCAGATGTCACAGTAATAGGGTCACCGAGATCCCTCTTCAAAGTCTACATTTGTGTAATGCAGAAATTCGTCTAGCCTCCCGTGACCGCTTTGGGCGTAGCTGGCCGGAATTGTAGTCCCAGATTTGCTTCTCAGTTTGAAAAGTGACCAGTTCAGGTAAGGTGCTCGTGTGAAGCTGCCCTTAAAATTTTGGGGGATTAAGTGTATTGCTGAGTGGTCTATGTGAAAACAAAACATAATGGTATGTTGTCGATGGTGTTGACACTGTACACGTAGTGGGCGTGAGCAGCATAATGGACACCCGCTACGATTCTCTCCCTCCACCACTACCACCCGTCTCCCTCCCTCCACCACTACCACCCCTGTCTCCCTCCCTTCACCACTACCACCCCTGTAACCCTCCCTCACCACTACCACCCCTGTCTCCCTCCCTCCACCACTACCACCCCTGTCTCCCTCCCTTCACCACTACCACCCCTGTAACCTCCTCACACTACCACCCTGTCTCCCTCCTCCACCACTACCAACCTCGTCTCCTCCCTCCACCACTACCATTCTGTCTCCCTCCCTCCTACCACTACCACCCCTGTCTCCACTCCCTCCACCACTACCACCCCTGTCTCCCTCCCTCCACCACTTCACCCCTGTCTCCCTCCCTCCCCACCACCCCTGTCTCCTCCCTCCACCACACCCTGCCTCTCCCTCCACCACTACCACCCCCTCCTCCTCCCCACCACTCCACCACCCCTGTCTCCCTCCCTCCACCACTACCACCCCTGTCTCCCTCCCTCCACCACTACCACCCCTGTCTCCCTCCCTCCACCACTACCACCCCTGTCTCCCTCCCTCCACCACTACCACCCCTGTCTCCTTCCATCCACCACTAATAGATAATTAAGTTTTGTCTATTTTGGTTGAGGAGATTAATGAGATTTCAAATTAATTGTGATTTCATTAATTATGAAAGTAGTTTTTTCATGAAGTAATTATATCTCCAAGAGGAGTCCATGTTGTCTTTCTCTTGATTCTTCTCTTCTACTTGCTGATAAAACACAGTTGAGTACCACTATATGTTTTGGGGTCAATTATAATGAAATAAAAAAAATAATTATAAATGCTAATTCATATTATAATCAAACGTGGTGGGTCAGTGGACAATTGCCTGTCTCGGTTTGGGTGAGAGCGGTCGAGCCTGACGAGAGCGCGGGACCTTTTTATTTATGTTTGTAGGGCGACTCCTTTTTTTATCTTGTGTTAGTGTGTATAAAAACATTGATCAACTTATGGCTTTGAAAACTATCAGCGGCAACTGGTGAAACACATCAGGTCCACAATAGTTAATGGAGACATTTTACAGTAGCCGACCACACACACACACACACACACACACACACACACACACACACACACACACACACACACACACACACACACACACACACCAATATAGCCAAGCACTGTGTACTATAACAGGTAACAATTTCAATTCAATTCAATTTCAATATTTATTCCTTGATAGAGGAAGCGGGATCCTAGTGCTGTCACTAGGTACCCCTGAACTGGCCTTTTAACCGTTGATTCCTTCTGGGTTAATGAGGCAGGAACATGTAAATTATATAGGGTTTTAGTAGCGAAACACAATTGTCTGTTATCTATTTATTGAGGAACTATCTCATATACAGTTCCAAGTGTATATCACCGTAACTTAGTCACTGTAGCTATGAGTGTTAAGATGAGGACGAAGGCTATATTAAATAGCTCTTCTAAATACGTCCGTTTGGTGTGAGGTGTTGAGTGACAATCCGCTTGTTTTTAATTGCTGATCTTAAGAGTCTTAGGGGCCGCGCCTCAAGGAACTTACCCATCACGTGATGTGACCATGTCACCTCATAGCCAGTGGAAAATTACAGGGGATAATATGATTATATAAACCCAATGTACTGCCCTGATATTCATATAAGAACTAAGGGGCTAATACACCCCTTTACAATAACACCAGAAGCATCTGGCAAGTGTCACAAGTATATATAAATATTATAAAGGGGCTTACTAAGGAAGGAAGGAAGGAAGGATATTCCTTTAACATATCATCAACATTATTTACATAATATCTTGCCAGTATGGGAAGGATCATCGTGTTTCCATCAGGGGGTCGTGGAGTGGTGGTCCAGCAGGCGTCACGGAAGCGTTGTGTTTGGGGTCATCTTAGGAGGTAACAGTCCAGGTGTTCACCACGGTTCTCACTATACGTCAGCGTAAACCATCATTCATTCATCCGTCTGCGCCACACACAAAAAACTATACTTCACGTGAAACAATAAAAATAACAAATTACGTTCACACATTGTTATTAGTAAACAGCCATTTACCTTTATACTTGGTTTACGAAACATAAATACAAGTTCTGAAACATTCACCAGCAGCGCCCCTCGTGGTGGACTGACGGCCTTGTCCCACCGTCATGTTCCCCGAGGCCAGGATCAAACCTTGAGGGTGTTGGTGTTGGTAGTTGTTGTTCGTTGTTGTTGTTCGTTGTTGTTGTTCGTTGTTGTTCGTTGTTGTTGTTCGTTGTTGTTGTTCGTTGTTGTTCGTTGTTGTTGTTCGTTGTTGTTGTTGTTCGTTGTTGTTGTTCGTTGTTGTTGTTCGTTGTTGTTGTTCGTTGTTCGTTGTTGTTCGTTGTTGTTGTTGTTCGTTGTTGTTCGTTGTTGTTGTTGTTTGTTGTTGTTCGTTGTCGCTGAGGTTTGTTGTTGTTCGTTGTCGCTGAGGTTTGTTGTTGTTCGTTGTCGCTGAGGTTTGTTGTTGTTCGTTGTCGCTGAGGTTTGTTGTTGTTCGTTGTCGCTGAGGTTTGTTGTTGTTCGTTGTCGCTGTCTAACCCCCCAAAAAATACACAAAACTATAAAAAAAAATAATAAAAAATAATAAAAAAAATAAATAAAAAAATAAATAAAAAGAAAAAAATTACGAAAATAAAAAAAAAAATAAAAAAAATAAAATAAAAGGTACCGAAAAAAAAGAAAAGGAATCATAAATTAATAATTAATTAAAAAAAGAAAATAATAAAAAAAAATAAAAAAAATAAAATAAAATAAATATATAAATAAAAAAATATAAAGATAAATAAAAAATAAGGTGTGGAATGGTACAGCGGATGGGTCCACGAAACACCGGGAAAAAAAATAAAAATAAAATAAAGAAGTAAAAAAAAATAATTAAATAAAAAAAAATAAAAAAAAATAAAAAAATATAAAAAAAATAAATAAATAAAATAAAAGGTACCGAAAAAAAAAGGAATCATAAATTAATAACTAATTAAAAAAAGAGAAAATAAAAAAATAAAAAAAAATAAAAAAAATAAAAAAATTAAAAATAATAAAATAAGGTGTGGAATGGTACCTTCCGTCAGGGACAGCGGAAGGGTCCAAGAAGCACCGGAAAAAAAAAATAAAA
>NW_024744016.1:0-1387 GCF_018991925.1 Homarus americanus | reverse complement strand
AGTGGAGTACCTGGGAGGTCACAGGTGTACCTGGGAGGCTCGGAGGTGTACCTGGGAGTGTCAGAGGTGCACCTGGGAGTGCAGAGGTGTACCTGGGAGGTCAGGGGTGTACTTGGGAGTGTTCAGGTGTACCTGGGAGTGTCCGAGGAGCACCTGGGAGGTCAGAGGTGTATCTGGGAGTGTCTGGGGTGTGTACCTGGGAGGTCAGAGGTGTACCTGGGAGTGTCAGAGGTGCACTGGGAGGCTCATGTGCACCAGGGAGTGTCAGAGGTGTGCCTGGGAGTGTCACAGGTGTACCTTGGAGGTTGTACCTGGGAGTGTCGAGGTGTACCTGGGAGGTCAGAGGTGTACCTGAGAGTGTCAGGGTGTACCTGGGAGGCCGGGGTGCACCTGAGTGTCAGAGGTGTTCCTGGGAGTGTCAGGAGGTGTACCTGGGAGTGTCGGAGGGTACCTGGGAGTGTCGGAGGTGTACCTGGGAGTGTTGAGAGGTGTACCTGGGAGGCTCAGAGGTGTAACTGAGAGTGTCTGGGGTGTACCTGGGAGTGTCGGTGGTGCACCTGGGAGGTCAGAGGTGTTCCTGGGAGTGTCAGAGGTGTACCTGGGAGTGTCGGAGGTGTACCTGGGAGTGTCGGAGGTTTACCTGGGAGAGTCAGAGGTGTACCTTCGAGTGTCAGGGGTGTACCTGGGAGTGTCGGAGGTGTACCTGAGTGCTTGAGTGTACCTGGGAGTGTCAGAGATGTACCAGGGAGGTCAGTGGAGTACCGGGAGTGCTCGCTGGTGTACCTGGGAGCGTCAGTGGTGTACCTGGGAGTGTCAGGAGGTGTACCTGGGAGGCTGTGAGGTGTACCTGGGAGTGTCTGAGGTGTACCAGGGAGTGTCAGAGTTGTACCTGGAAGTGTCAGAGGTGTACCTGGGAGTGCCAGAGGTGTACCTGGGAGTGTCAGTGGTGTACCTGGGAGTGTCAAAGGTGTACTTGAGGGTGTCATTGGTGCAACCTGGGAGTGTCAGAGGTGTACCTTGGAGTGTCAGAGGTACCTGAGAGTGCCAGAGGTGTACCTGGGAGTGTCAGTGGCAACCTGGAAGGCCATAGGTGCAACAGGGAGGGTCAGTGAGTAACTGGGAGTGTCATTGGTGCACCTGGGAGCGTCAGTAAACCTGGGAGTGTCAGAGGTGTACCTGGGAGTGTCAAGGGTGTACCTGGGAGTGTCAGAGGTGTACCTGGGAGTGTCAGTGTACCTGAGGTCAGCTGTATACCCAGAGGTCAGAGGTAGCTGGAGTGTCTGAGGCACCTGGGAGGCTCAGAGTTGTACCTGGAGTGTCAGAGGTGTACCTGGGAGTGCCAGAGGTGTACCTGGGAGTTTCCAGTGGTGTACCTGGGAGTGTCAAA
>NW_024744015.1:0-21448 GCF_018991925.1 Homarus americanus | reverse complement strand
GGAGGGAGGGAGGGAGGGAGGGAAGAGTGAAAGGGATGAATGATGGAGGGAGGGAAAGGGAACAAGGAGGAGGGAGGGAGGGAGGGAGGGAGGAGTGAAAGGGATGAATGATGGAGGGAGGGAGAGGGAACAAGGAGGGAGGGAGGGAGGGAGGAAGGGAAGAGTGAAAGGGATGAATGATGGAGGGAGGGAGAGGGAACAAGGAGGGAAAGAAGGGAAAGGAACGTGAGAGAGAGAGAGCAGACAGACAGACAGACGGTACATACAGACACGGAAACAAAACTTATCCATAAATCAAGTCACTTCCATTAAAAGTTTGGCGACATCATCTCTGTAATAATCCCCCCAAAAAGAAATCCGGTCAAAACTTTCCTCATTAAATTCCTCATCTTTTTTCTTTATAAATGTTCCCAGATTAATGTGTTTCTCAACGATCTTTCTCAGGTTCTCTCTCAGCCACCCCACACCACCCCCCCCCCTTTCCACTGAAGAAGATGATTTAACCCCACTAAACCCACTGAGGAAGATGACTTAACCCACTGAGGAACATGACAGCCCACTGAGGAACATGACTTAACCCACTGGGAAAGATGAATTAACCCACTAAACCCACTGAGAAAGATGACGTAACCCACTGAGGAGGATGGCTTAACCCACTGAGGAAGAGGAAGCAACCCACTTAACCCACTGAGGAAGAGGAAGCAACCCACTTAACCCACTGAGGAAGAGGAAGCAACCCACTTAACCCACTGAGGAAGAGGAAGCAACCCACTTAACCCACTGAGGAAGATGCCTTAACCCCTTGAGTATTATGAGTCAGCTCAATGGTTAAGATATAACAAAGTACAAAGACAACCATCACTCACCTCGATCTCAAGACCACTCAGTGTGCATCATCTGGTACATGGGGGCCACTGAGAGAGCATAACAAGAAGAGGACCACTCAGTATGCATAACTCCCATCTAAAGCGAGGGCCACTCAGTATGCATAACTCCCATCTAAAGCGAGGGCCACTCAGTATGTATAACACTTGAAGGGAGGGCCACTCAGTGTGTCTTAGTGTCTGATTGTCTGTCTGTCTTTCTATTAGTGTGTCTGTCTGTCTTAGCGTGTGTCTGTCTGTCTTAGCGTGTGTCTGTCTGTCTTAGCGTGTGTCTGTCTGTCTTAGCGTGTGTCTGTCTGTCTTAGCATGTGTCTGTCTGCCTTAGTGTGTCTGTCTGTCTTTCTATTAGTGTGTCTGTCTGTCTTACCGTGTGTCTGTCTGTCTTAGCGTGTGTCTGTCTGTCTTAGCGTGTGTCTGTCTTGGCGTGTGTCTGTCTGCCTTAGTGTGTCTGATTGTCTGTCTGTCTTTCTATTAGTGTGTCTGATTGTCTGTCTTTCTTAGTGTGTCTGTCTGTCTTAGCGTGTGTCTGTCTTTGGCGTGTGTCACAGCTCTGCCTTAGTGTCTGATTGTCTGTCTGTCTTTCCTATTAGTGTGTCTGATTGTCTGTCTGTCTTAAGTGTGTCTGTCTTAGTGTCTGATTGTCTGTCTGTCTTTCTATTAGTGTGTCTGTCTGTCTTAGCGTGTGTCTGTCTGTCTTAGCGTGTGTCTGTCTGTCTTAGCGTGTGTCTGTCTGTCTTAGCGTGTGTCTGTCTGTCTTAGCGTGTGTCTGTCTGCCTTAGTGTGTCTGTCTGTCTTTCTATTAGTGTGTCTGTCTGCCTTAGTGTGTCTGATTGTCTGTCTGTCTTTCTATTAGTGTGTCTGATTGTCTGTCTGTCTTAGTGTGTCTGTCTTAGTGTGTCTGGTTGTCTGTCTGTCTTTCTATTAGTGTGTCTGTCTGCCTTAGTGTGTCTGTCTGTCTTAGTGTGTCTGTCTGTCTTAGTGTGTCTGTCTTAGTGTGTCTGATTGTCTGTCTGTCTTTCTATTAGTGTGTCTGTCTGCCTTAGTGTGTCTGTCTGTCTTAGCGTGTGTCTGTCTGCCTGTCAATCATTCAGTACCCATTCTACCTTCCAAAAAATCTCAGTTGATATAATTGTTTGATAGATACTACCCCCTATTCTACTCCCCTTAGACATACTTTACCCCCCTTAGCCACCCCTTACTTTACTTTACCCCCCTTAGCCACCCCTTACTTTAACCCCTTAGCCACCTAACTTACTTTACCCCCCTTAGCCACCCCTTACTTTTACTTAAATTTTTAGCACCCCTTACTTACTTTTTTACCCCTTAGCCACCCCTTACTTTAACCCCCTTTTAGCCACCCCTAACTTTACCCCCCTTTTACCCACCCCTTACATTACCCCCCTCCCCCTTTAGCCACCCCTTACTTTAACCCCCTCCCTTAGCCTCCCCCCTTTTAGCCACCCCTTACTTTACCCCCTCCCCCTTTAGCCACCCAACCTTCCCCCTTTCCAGGATGAACAAAGAGAGAAACTCTTTAAATAATGGATAATGTTATGATATATTAAAAGATAAATAATGTTAAAACTTAATTCACAATTGGATAAAATAAGGATAAAGTTATGACGTTATGGGATAGAATTATTTGACTTTAACCTTGGATAATAGATAACTCAACCATCACAACTAATTGACCTTGAGTTGGGTTAATCCAGTGCTGTGTTATCCAGGAACTACTGACTTAAGAGGATCAGTCAAGAACCTGGATAAAGAGTAAGAGGAATATCCCTAACCCAACTATCCAGGCATAAATTACCCAAAACAAGCAGGTGGATATCATGAACTTCTTGAAACAGTTTAGATACGTTAACTGTCAGCGCTTCAATAACATTTGGGATAATACGAAATATTTTACTAGGATTATTGTATACACGAGCTAACGGGGTTATGGATATTCAACTCATTAACGGGGTGGGAGGGATATCGATAGACTGTGACGTTTGGAGATTATTCTCCGGGTATTGACTGTCATGCCTGTGACGTTACATATAATCCTCCGGGGATTGGCTGTCTTACTTGTGACGTCAGGCCATTATTCCCCAGTGACTGGTTGTCTTGGACTTGGCCTTCCCGGGACTGGCTGCCACGCTGATGATGTCAGAAAGACTCCAGGGGATGTTGACAATTTCTTCAAGAGCAGAACGGGAATATTCATATAATAATAATAATAATAATAATAATAATAATAATAATAATAATAATAATAATAATAATAATAATAATAATAATAATAATAATAATAATAATAATAATAATAATGATAATGATGATAATAATAATAATAATAATAATAATAATAATAATAACAATAATAATGATGATAATAATAATAATGATAATGATGATAATAATAATAATAATAATAATAATCTTCAGGTGGGTGAGTAACATACAACGAGTTCTGATCTCTTATAATATTTAATTGTTGATGAACTAACGTAATTACTGACCTTGTTACAAACTTTAGGAACTTAGTTGTTGAAGCGCAGTAATAACATTATTTCTCAGCTCGACCCCTTCCCCTCCCCACAGCACCACGCCCCTCCCCCCCACCACACACACCACCACCCCCTACCCTCCCCACCACACACACCACCACCCCCTCCCCTCCCAACCACACAGCACCATCCCATCCTCCCACCACACACGTACCACCCTCCCTCCCCACCACACACGCTAACCACCCCATCCTCCCCCACCACACACACCAATCTCCCACCATCAATAAAGCACCATCCATCCCTCCCCACCATGCACACAGCAACCACCCCCTCCCCACCACACACACCACCACCCCCTCCCTCCCAAATCCACACACGCACCATCCACTCTCCTCCCCCACACCACCACTCCCCCTCCCTCCCCCACCACACACAGCACCATCCCCTCCCCTCCCCTCCCACACCACCACTCCCTCCCCTCCCACACACACCACCACCCCTTTTCATCCCCACCACGTACATTATCCCTTCTACCCTCCCCACCACACACATCACCCCACACCTCCCCACCACACCCTCCCTACCACACACCACCACCCTGGATATGAACAACACCGGGCCTATAATTAGTTTGTTAATTGTCCATTTATGAAGTTGTGTCCTAATTATGTGTACAATCGTTGGGTAATTCATATGTAAATTAATGGCTTGGTAAAATTAGCTGAGGTAAGTTTTGAGTTCGACAGCTTTAATCTGTTTTTGTTTGGGTTCATAATTTTTTTGGTGTATATAGTTGTGTTTAATAATAGGATTTTGCGGGGGCAGTTTTACCCTCCAAAACACACACACCAACACATGCATACTCTCTCTCTCTCTCTCTCTCTCTCTTATCTTCCCTGACGTGCTCCTAAGACTTTCCTCATTTCTCACATCGACAACACTTTCTCTCTTACAGAATGGATATAGAATCCTTGGAAAGAATTCAGAGGAGAATGACAAGACTAATCCCGGGCATTAGGAACCTTGAGTATAGAGACATGTTAAAGCATCTTAATTTGCACTCCCTTGAGTGACGTAGAGCGAGGGGCGACCTGATAGAGGTGTATAAGTGGAAGGCAGGGCTAAACAAAGGGGACATTACAAAGGTACTCAAATTATCCAACCAGGAGCGAACTCGTAACAATGGTTTTAAATTAGATAAATTTAGATTTAGGCTTGAAATAGGTAAACACTGGTTTGGAAACAGAGTAGTGGATGAATGGAACAAGTTACCAAATATCATCATTAACTCGAATACGCTGAATTGCTTCAAACATAGGTTGGATGCTTATATGAGCAATAGGTGTTGGGTGTAAACGGGACTGCCCAGTATGGGCCAATAGGCCCGCTGCAGTTTCCTCCATTCTTATGTTCTTATATAGGGCTCAGCTCCTCCATGACCCCCACCTCCCTCCCTCCCTCCCCAATACAATGATGAACCACAAGTTAATAATCAAACTCATTCGTAAATTCCTCCTGAATAACCAACGATAAAAAATAAATAAATAAAAATATTACAAAAATAAACTAAGAAAAATTTCGTTACAAAATTAGATAGAAAAATAAACTCGGATGAATTAAAATTTAATAAAATCGTGAATTAGTAACGCTATCTACAATTTCTTAGTGTAGAGTAATTGTTATTTGTACGCCAAAAGAAAGTTCCACGCCTAAAGAAAGTTCCACGCCTAAAGAAAGTTCCACGCCTAAGGAAAGTTCCAACCCTTAAGATAGATCAATGACCCCCCCCCCCCGAAAGTCCGGTGTCAAAATAAATGTCACCACCCTGAGAAAGTTCAACGCCTTAAGAAAGTTCAATATCCTAAGAAAGTTCAGCACCATAAGGAAGTTCAACACCATAAGAAAGTTCAACACCATAAGAAAGTTCAACACCAAAAGAAAGTTCAACACCATAAGAAAGTTCAACACCATAAGAAAGTTCAACACCATAAGAAAGTTCAACACCAAAAGAAAGTTCAACACCATAAGAAAGTTCAACACCATAAGAAAGTTCAACACCATAAGAAAGTTCAACACCAAAAGCAAGTTCAACACCATAAAAAAGTTCAACGCCTTAAGTTCAACACACTACACAACCATCTTGATCACTAAGGTTGGCTCATTATCACCACCCCCATCCCCATCACCATCACCATCAACACCCCCCTCCCCCATCACCACCACCCTACCCCCATCACCACCACCCTCCCCCATCAACCACATCATCAATTTCCTTCTTTTGTTCATCCATTCACTATTCATCGCAAGTGAGGATAATGAACAACCTTGAACACTTGAACATAAATCAAGGGGCAAAAGTCTGAACCAAAATTCCTAATCAAGGGTTAAAAATAGAGAGGGATTTTAACTGATCACCTGATAATTAGTTCGTCCCCCCTCCCCCCACCCCCCTCCCCCCTCCCCCCCTCTTCTCCCACCTTCAGCTGATTTCACCTGATGATTAAGTAAACAAATGGTACCTGGTTTGGTTTTGGTTTGGTTACGTTAGGATAGATTTGCGTCAAGTTAGGTTAGGATTGCGTCAGGTTAGGTTACGTTAGATTTGCGTCAGGTTAGGTTAGGATTGTGTCAGGTTAGGTTACGTTAGATTTGCGTCAGGTTAGGTTGCTAGAGTCGGTGCAGCGAAGAATGACAAAAATGATTCCGGGACTTAGAAACCTTCCATATCAGGATAGGTTAAAGAAACTTAATTTGCATTCCCTAGAAAGACGAAGAGTGCGGGGAGATATGATAGAAGTATTTAAGTGGGTGAAAGGAATCAATAAAGGGGATATAGATAAAGTTTTTATAATATCCGAGCAGGATAGGACTCGGAGCAACGGATTCAAGTTGGATAAGTTTAGGTTTAGGAGGGAGATAGGAAGAAACTGGTTCACAAATAGGGTGGTAATGAGTGGACAAGCTACAACTTGTTAAAGTGTGAACTGTGAAAGTTTCAAAGGAGTGGCTAGATAGATTCATGGATGATAGAGAGGTAACTCGACAGGAGCTGCCATGCACAGGCCAACCGGCCTATTGCAGACTCCTTATTTTCTTATGTTCTCCTTCAACCTCACAAATCACCCAAATCCCCCTTTCTCCCTTTCCCCCTTCACCTTGCCCATCCTACCCCTCGTTTGTTATCTCTCTCTCTCTCTCTCTCTCTCTCTACAAAAAAGAGCACCAAGGATTACGTCCTCAAACTTTGGTGGGGGGGGGAAGGCATCGACTTCATCCCACCTTTTTCCTCTCCTCGTCCTACCCCTCCCTCCATCACCCCCTCCCTCCACACTCCATCTTCCTCCTCCTCCTTTTCCTCCCCCTCTTGGTAATTAGCGTCTTGTCTCAATGTGTGTGTATAAGTAATAATAATAATAATAATAATAATAATAAAAATAATAATAATAATAATAATAATAGACCACTGTTAGCCCCAGATACATCTCTGAGTTTCCAGACCCTGCCGCGTGGAGGCCAGTGGTGAGAGGGTCCTTTTTTTTTTTTTTTTTTTTTTTTTTTTTTTTTTTTTTTTTTTTTTTTTTTTATTATTATTTTTAAAGGCTGGGTGGTGGGTGTGGGTGGGAGGAGTCTGGTCCGGCCTTCTGACCTCAGGCCCGACATGGGGGGAAGCGGGTCACCAAGTTGAGGAGGCGACTTATGCCCTGGTCCACCTAATCAGGAAGGCCTGTGAGGGTCACTTCATCACTATTGTCGTTTTTATTGGGAAATTGTATCTTTATTTTGAGCGCTTGAGTAATGGGTCGGATATTTTGGCCCTGAAGACCGATAACCTTCCCGTGTAGGGCCTTGGGGATGCAGAGTGTTTGGGATACTGGTGTGGTGACCCGACGCCTCTCCTTCTCTTCAGCTATCAAAGCCTTTATGCGGAGGACAGCGTTCTTGACGAGAGTTTTGTCTTTCCCTTGGACTGTGATGGGCTCATCCTTTGACCCCTTGCGAGGGACAAGCACCCGGATGTTGTATTTTACCTGTAGCTCCTTTATAGTGGAGCCTCCGGGGCCAATAATGACCCCAAAGAGGCAGTTATCTGCCTTCACCGTCTCTGACACCGTCTCCTCGACCCATTGTGCCCTCATACGGGACATCCATGGTGGAAGAGGACGACTTTTCTCCTGGTTGACCTTCATAACTTGCCGCCGTTCAAAAGGGTTATTGTTGACACGTGAACTCATTTTATAATACCAGTAACAGCGTAGAACCAGACCACAAGACTCAGATTTCGAGGTGTAAGAAATAATGTAGTAAGAGGCTGTTATAGTGAAACTCTGATGATGAACATATAGTTATAGTCACCCTGTTATAGTGAACATACAACTGTTATAGTGAACAAGTAGTTGTAGTGAACCTGTTGATATAGTGAACCTGTTATAGTGAAAATGTTATATTGAACATGTAGTTGTAGCAAACCTGTTGATATAGTGAACCTCTTATAGCGAACATGTTATAATGAACATATAGTTATAGTGAACCTTTTACTTGTGAACATTTGGAAATAATGAACCTGTTATAGTGAACTTGTTATTGTGAACATGTTAAAGTGAACCTGTAATCGTAAACATGTTAAATTTACCCTGTTATAGTGAACATGTTGTAGTGAACCTGTTATAGTGAACCTGTTATAGTGAACATGTTAAATTGAACCTGTTATAGTGAACCTGTTATAGTGAACCTGTTAAATTGAACCTGTTATAGTGAACATGTTATAGTGAACCTGTTATAGTGAACCTGTTATAGTGAACAAGTTATAGTGAACCTGTTAAATTGAACCTGTTATAGTGAACATGTTACAGTGAACCTGTTATAGTGAACAAGTTATAGTGAACATGTTGTAGTGAACCTGTTATAGTGAACCTGTTATAGTGAACCTGCTATAGTGAACCTGTTGTAGTGAACCTGTTATAATGAACATGTTAAATTGAACCTGTTATAGTGAACCTGTTATAGTGAACCTGTTATAGTGAACATGTACTTATTCTAATAATCCATAAATGTCTTTTGACTTGTTCGAAAATGAGATTACATGAATTTGCTGTCATTTCTCAGTTGAAAATATACACGATGCTATGTTAGAGTTTGTGTGTGTGTGTGTGTGTGTGTGTGTGTGTGTGTGTGTGTGTGTGTGTGACTTTAATGCTCTTGTTATATGTCTTATTTTCCAATATACTGAAGACAGAAGAGAATAGTAAAAAATAATAGGATAAATATTTCACATACGTAGATAAGAACAACAAAACAAGGTAGATAATTTAAACAAAGACAGACAGACAGATATTCGGTAAGATTACTTCATTAGTGCGACATGTTCAAGTTCTATATCAGAGTACAGAGTTAGGTTAGGTTAGGGTGAGGATATTAAACGTTTACAAAACACAAGCCCATACAGCCGGTCATTCTCCACACACTAACAACCCTCCCTACTGTAACTACGATAGTTGAACCAGTCTATATTAAACACTCGTTCCTCCTCCTCGCCAGCCACTTACGAGGCCCCAATAGTTTTTCTTCGCTTTCTCTCATTTCTTTTTAATAATAACAATAATACCAAGGATAGCTGCTGCGTCGTCTGCATTGTTGTTGTGATGTTCCGTCTCCCTTCTACTCGCACAGCGGCGTTAACTTTTTTTTCTTGCTGTAGTAACTGAACCAAGAGCCACTCGTGTGACCACATTTGGAAGAAATTACTCGTAATTTCTTGCTCCAAATTAATTGCTCATCAAAGGGATCGTGTGACCGTAACTTAAGTCACCCTTTAAGAAAAACTGTAAATACTGATTCACAAAACTTAAGGATAATTTCTGACTTGGAACAATCGGTGTAATGCAGAAAACAGTTATTGTATTCTAAAACCTACCCAAGAAATCTTTTACCCACTTACGATATAATTCTTTTCTATTCCATCAATAGATGTTATTTTACTTTTTTATACGTATTTTTATTTTAGTAATTTATAAACTATTTTCTTTATATACTTCATTACCTTTTAGTGTAATGAAGAGAATGAATTACAGAAGGTTTTTATAATTATATTGCGAACAATATTTTTCCTCGCAATAAATAAACAATGACGATGATCTTGTTTACAATATGGAGCTTGATGTCTTACTCCATGTTCGTTTATTACATTTTCTGCCATACCTGACTGTTCTTTTCTTTCTTGTGGTGAAGGTTTTTGACAATTGATATATATATATATATATAAAGTTGAGTTAAGAATAATGACTCTGATATTATAGCCATTAGGTCCTGAATAATAAGTGGTGTCTAAGTGAACAAATGTATGATGTCTTCAATTACCAGCGTAGTGTGGGGTAACAGTGGGGGTAGAAGCGAAGGGTAGGAGTGAAGGGTGGGAGTAAGGCGTGGGAGTAAGGGGTGGGAGTAAGGGTGGGAGTAAGGGGTGGGAGTAAGGGGTGGGAGTAAGGGTGGGAGTAAGGGGTGGGAGTAAGGGGTAGGAGTAAGGGGTAGGAGTGGGGTGGGAGTAAGGGGTGCAGGAGTAAGGGGTTAGGAGTAAGGTGGGGGTAAGGGTGGGAGTAAGGCGTGGGAGTAAGGCGTGGAGTAAGGCGTGGGAGTAAGGGGTGGGAGTAAAGGGTGGGAGTAAGGGGTGGGAGTAAGGCGTGGGAGTAAGGCGTGGGAGTAGGGCGTGGGAGTAAGGGGTGGGAGTAAGGGGTGGGAGTAAGGGGTGGGAGTAAGGGGTGGGAGTAAGGCGTGGGAGTAAGGCGTGGGAGTAAGGGGTGGGAGTAAGGGTGGGAGTAAGGGGTGGGAGTAAGGGGTGGGAGTAAGGGTGGGAGTAAGGGGTGGGAGTAAGGGGTAGGAGTAAGGGGTAGGAGTGAGGGGTGGGAGTGGGGTGGGGGTAAGGGGGTGGGAGTGGGGAACAGAGATGGGGCGTGGGAGTGGGGTGGGAGGCTGAGGTTGGGGTCGGGGTGCTGAGTGGGGTGGGAGTGGGGGTGGAGATGGGGGGTGGGAGTGGGGTGGAATTAGGGCGTGGAAGTGAAGATTGGGATTAAGGGTGGGATTAAGGGTGGGAGTGGGGGTGGGAGTAAGGGGTGGGAGTAAGGGGTGGCAGTAAGGGGTGGCAGTAAGGGGTAGGAGTAAGGGGTGGGAGCAAGGGGTACGAGTAAGAGGGTGGAAGCAAGGGGTGGAAGCAAGGGGTGGGAGTAAGGGGTATGAGTAAGTGGTAGGAGTAAGTGGTAGGAGTAAGGGGTAGAAGTAAGGGGTAGAAGTAAGGGGTAGGAGTAAGGGGTAGAAGTAAGGGGTAGAAGGAAGGGGTGGGAGCAAGGGGTGGGAATAAGGGGTGGGAATAAGGGGTGGGATTAAGGGGTGGGAGTAAGGGGTAGGAGTGACGAGTAAGAATGTGGGACAAGAGGGAGGGGTAGCAGTGGGGGGTAGGGTTAGGTTACAAACTTCTATTTACTTCAACATCTGTATCCTGCTGGTGATGTTCTCTCTTTAAACAATTTATAAAATAAATAAATAAATGGTCAGGTGTAAATGGTAAGAGTATTTAACAGAGTAATACTGAGGTATTACAAGAAAGAACTAAAAACTGTCCACTGTGTGTATCAACATTTTATAAAAGTATTTGTGAAGCTGTAAAATACTTAGATATAAACTTTTAATTCAACTCTGTAATAAAAATAATTGCAATAATGAATCTAAACAAGAAATGAACTGGGTGAAAAAAAATCTACAAAATACTAAAAATATAAAAAAGAAGAATTACAGTAAAACCTGAATCATTGTAATAAACATTATTAAACTTTTCGTTGTTATGACCTAAAACAAACAAGGAAGACTCGTCTAGATTTTCGCTCTGTGAATTAACTCCTTGGATCGCTTTTGGGCAAGAGGGGAGTTACTCCGACTTATTCCGTGAAAATATTCCCAACTGTCCATAGAATCCGTTACAGTTTCCTTTATAGTAAGTGACTCACAAATGATTAATATTCCATTCACCAATACTTTATTATATCAGAGAACAGTGCAGAGATAAGCTGGCCAATGAGCGATGGTCAAAGATAATACAGATTTAATACTGGATTGATAAGTACAGCTATAGTGATTTGTTTCATGTTACAGTAATAATAAACTTTATCAAATGTTATAACTACCAAAGTGTTATTTTCGTGATCGATACCCTGCTGCCAGGATTATAACATCGTTTAAAAGTTCAGTAAAAATATCATGCAGATTAAAACCTAACCTAGTGTATCGTAACCTAACTTTCTAGAGAACTCAATTGTGTCATGAGCGTTGCGGCTTGGTTAGGTTAGGTAACATTAGGTTAGGTTAGATAAGGTAAGGTAAGATTAGGTAAGGTGAGGTAGTGTTAGGGTTAAATACATTTTACTAATTTTGCATCAAAATAATCACGACTGAAGGTATCGGATAAAAAACCTCTGAATATAATTCTTTTTCTGAGAAAAAAATTTCTTTACCACTTATTTTTTGCCCCACTTTTTTTATTAAGTTTGATGAACTTAGATTAGGTTAGGTATTATTTAACTCTGAGTCATGGGTACTTATTGGATACTTGGCAGAATAACTTGTTATAACTTGGTCCTAACAAAGGTGGAGTCTAAGCAAAAATGTTCACTTGACCTCATATTTGGATTTCATTACTGAAGGATATTTACAGCTATACCACATTAATAAGGTCTATCTGCAAGTTTATTCAGTCATAAAAAAAAAATATACCCTAAATGTGGACAATAAAAATCTTCTATTTTGGTACAAATTACTTGAAAAGTTGTAAGAAGACAAAAGCTGCATCTCTTCCATTCAGCGAGAAATAGAACACCCAAGCCTCTTCTTGTCGTAAAAAAAAAAACTAATATTGTATTTTAGTATGTTGATGTACAAAACATTTTCTTCATTATTCTATGATAAAACAAGTCTAACAAGCATTATTAAAACATATATTATTAATTTTTTTTCATGCAATCGGGAAATAGCGACTACTATATCCAGGTTGATCGTGTTGAGGTCCTGTAAGTTACAGGCTAGATTACGAGCTCACTTACGGAGTTCGATGCCAAATATTTGTTTTGAGGATCCCGATCGGAGACTGTAAGTCCAGTTACTTGGTAAACAAGTAGATACAGTGAAATAAACTGCTGTACCTAAATATTATGTAACTCAAAATATATTCCCAAAACAGCACGTTTACAGATGAAAATAATAAAAGCATAAATAATACAAACAAAATCAATTAATATGTTTTTTATTACAGTATTTTTAAATATCAGAAGCGTAGGTTCAGCGCTTCTTTTGTGTCTTTTTCCCGGTGAAGATGTAGTCTCCCCATGGCAGGTACTGGTCCTTTTGTACACGGCAGAAAGTGGTAGTTTCCTTCTTCTTGTTGTTGTTTTGGGTCTTGTTGTTTTGGGTCTTAGTGTGTTTTGTGGTCTGCAGTTTGTTAGATCGGGGGCCCTTCTCCTTCATCTGGCAAGGCTTCACCTCCACCTTAGTCACCTTCGATACAGTGCGTCAGAACACCATTGTGATGTACTGACACTAACAGCTCTCTCACTGAGGTCAAATCAAAATTTCACCATACAGAAAGAATTACGGTTTAATAAGGTTGGAATTTAAAGAAATTGACAACAAAATAAAGCTCTGTTTATCACTATAGTAAAGAGGGATGGTGTTTGTAAAGATGATGGATGGTGTTATAATATGAAGTGATGATGGATGGTGTTATATGTAGTGATGAAGGATGGCGTTATATTGTAGTAATGATGGATGGTGTTATATGTAGTGATGCTGGATGGTGTTATATGTAGTGATGATGGATAGAGTTATATGTAGTGATGATGGATGATGTTATATATATATATTGATGATGCATGATGTTATATGTAGTGATGATGGTTGGTGTTATATGTAGTGATGCTGGATGGTGTATGTGAAGATGGATAGGTTATATGTCTTGGTGATGATGGATGATGTTATATGTGAAGTGATGATGGGTGGTGTTATATGTAGTGATGTTGGATGGTGTTACTTATGTGGTGATGATGGATGATATTATATGTAGTGATAGGATGGTTCTATATGTAGTGATGATGGATGGTGTTATATGTAGTGATGATGGATGATGATGTTATATGTGGTGATGATGGTTGGTTTTTATATGTAGTGATGATGGATGGTGTTATATGTAGTGATGATGGATGGAGTTATATGTAGTGATGATGGATGATGTTATATGTAGTGATGATGGTTGGTGTTATATGTAGAGATATGGGATGGTGGTATATGTCGTGATGGATGGTTCTATATGTAGTGATGGTGGATGGTGTTATATGTAGTGATAGATGCAGTGTTATATGTAGTGATGATGATGGATGGTGTTATAAGTAGTGATGATGGATGTTATATGTAGTGATGGAAGGATGGTGTTAGTGAAGATTGTGAAGTGAGATGTAGTGAAGATTGTGAAGTGAGATGTAGTGAAGATTGTGAAGTGAGATGTAGTGAAGATTGTGAAGTGAGATGTAGTGAAGATTGTGAAGTGGGATGTAGTGAAGATTGTGAAGTGGGATGTAGTGAAGATTGTGAAGTGGGATGTAGTGAAGATTGTGAAGTGAGATGTAGTGAAGATTGTGAAGTGAGATGTAGTGAAGATTGTGAAGTGAGATGTAGTGAAGATTGTGAAGTGAGATGTAGTGAAGATTGTGAAGTGAGATGTAGTGAAGATTGTGAAGTGAGATGTAGTGAAGATTGTGAAGTGAGATGTGGTAAAGATTGTGAAGTGAGATGTGGTGAAGATTGTGAAGTGAGATTTGGTGAAGATTGTGAAGTGAGATGTGGTGAAGATTGTGAAGTGAGATATGGTGAAGATTGTGAAGTGAGATGTAGTGAAGATGTGAAGTGAGATGTAGTGAAGATTGTGAAGTGAGATGTAGTGAAGGTTGTGAAGTGAGATGTAGTGAAGATGTGAAGTGAGATGTAGTGAAGATTGTGAAGTGAGATGTAGTGAAGATTGTGAAGTGAAATGTAGTGAAGATTGTGAGGTGAGATGTAGTAAAGATTGTGAGGTGAGATGTAGTGAAGATTGTGAAGTGAGATGTAGTGAAGATTGTGAAGTGAGATGCAGTGAAGATTGTGAAGCGAGATGTAGTGAAGATTGTGAAATAAGATTATAAAGTAAATTGTAGTAATTGAGGTTAAACGAATGCGGGTTATTCTGTAGTGTATCCGTGTCTTGTTAACGTGGAACCAACATGGCGGTGGTTCTCAATATAGATACGTTATTTTGCCGGGAAGTTCTGTCAAAACAAAATATGAATCAACCATATTTAGCCTAAATTAACCTAACGGCTTTATTATATATTCTAAGTTTTTTAAGTTGGATAGATCAGATCAGGTTAGGTTAAGTCAGGTTGGGTTAGGTTAGGTTAGTTTTGTTAATTTTGCCACTTAGAGGCTAGTTTATTGTGCCCCCCATACTCTTCCTGTCAGCTGTAGCACAGAGAGATTACAAAGTGGTGTTAGATGAGGTAGGTGGTTAAGTTAAGTTTCAATAGGTTAGGTTAGATTATGTCAGGTTGGGTTAAGTTAGGTTAGGTAGGTAATAAGTAGATAGGTTATGTTAGGTAGGTGGGAAAGTTAGGTTTGATTAGGTTAGCTTATGTCAGACGGGGAGGTTAGGTTAGATTATGTCAGGTTAGGTTAGATTATGTCAGGTTAGGTCAGATTACGTCAGGTTAGGTTAGATTATGTCAGGTTAGGTTAGATTATGTCAGGTTAGGTTAGATTATGTCAGGTTAGGTTAGATTATGTCAGGTTAGGTTAGATTATGTCAGGTTAGGTCAGATTACGTCAGGTTAGGTTAGATTATGTCAGGTTAGGTAAGTAGGTAGAGGTGGGTAAAAAAGGTTAGGTTAGGTCGGCAGGTTTTAGTGTAGGAGCTTAAGTAATCCCGTAAAAATTTCATGTTAATTTTTGACACCATACATTATAATAATCCTTATAAACTATGTTAAGGAACTGTGGTGTCATTTTTTCTGAACGGTTTATTATAAGTTTTATGCCTTTAAAGAAGTTTTATTAAAGAGCGGCGTAATGAACCACAGATGTATTACCATTAAGTCCTAATTAACTTAAAACATGACTAATAACCTATGAACATGTAGTATTATATGATTACAATTTAACATAATATATCATGAATGCTGTTATAATATCATAAGTGTGTTACAAACATGGCTGCTCATATATGCCATCCTGTCTCTGGCAAAGAAGAGATTGCAGTAAGTAAAATTATTTGCTAAAGACAAATACTGGAAATTAAACATATACATATTACCATTATCTGAAAAGCTTAGAACCACCGTTTTATATTTATTAAAAGTTTGTAGTGTTATACATCATGTGTAAACAAGTCACAAGTTATTATTTACGACATTGCTTCAGTCCTCGTCATCAGAGTCTTCTGTGTACAACAGATTCCTTCACCTTGTTTAGGCATTTCTCATCATCTGCTTGACAGTTACACATCTCGGTGCATGTCATGCTATTCTTTCTGATTCTTTCTGTATGAACATGACAATGATCCACATTTCCTGACGCCACATCCACATTTAACAAGTTCTGTGATTGCTTCTGGAGCTGGTGGTTGGTCTGATATTACTAGTATGAAACAGTCATTGTCAATCTTCCAGCCATGCTCTAATTGTGAAAGCATTTCACTGTCTGCATCACAAGACCACAGAAGAGCTTGATACCTTCCTCTCAATATATGATACTTTAGAGTTGCTGCAGTCGCTGGTAGTTCTCCAGCTTCTGCCTGCGTTTTCTTGAAGAGATGCCATCTAAGTTATGACAGTTTAGTGAAAGTCATTCGTGGACAGTAGAGCTTAAATACAAATTCCTTTAGACCAATAAACATGTCTGCTGGAGGGCATTTGGTCTACTCAGCATCTGGAATGCATCTAGGACTTTTGTGTTAGATTTCATCAAATTGCTCCAACATGCTTTCTTTCCTTTGTCAACAAATTTTCCAATGCAGTCAGATCCTGTGAAGGCATGGAAACCTGTAAGGCTCTCTGCCCAATGTGTCGTCGCTCACCAGTTCCTGTTTTCATACTTGTATTTTCTCCAAGTTGAGGCTGCTTTAATATGCCAAACACATCAGTGTCTGGTGACTTGATATGTACAGTGCTGCCCTTCTGTGATGCATATACTGTATGTCCTGCTTAAGTTCTATAACTTGTGATAGCAATTTGATGGTTGAAGTCTTATTTGCTGCTTTCCACGACAGAAGATTAACCTTGGACATCTTTTCCCAGATGCTCAATGGACCAACAATACTTCTTGACAAAATTTTCATAATTTTGTCTTCCAACTTCATATGCACATAGATTGTCATATTTGGCATTTTCTGGCATTACAGCTCCAGTTACCAAGTTTAAAGAGCATCATTTTCCTGGGATTACAGTCACCAATAACATTGTGTAGCTTCTGTACATCAGCATATTGACGGCTGACAATAGCTGTAGAGAGCTCATGATGTTCTGTTCTTTTGTAATCTTTATGAGTTTGATATTTTATGTAATGAACTTAATTTGAAAACCCAAATGGTAGTATATGATCTTTTATCACCTTAGACACTCTGTGCGTCATGCCTCTCAAGTGATTTTTTTCCTCTCTTACTTCTCTGGACAAATACGACCTTTATCCCATCAGAAAAAATATCACCATATATTTTCTTAATCTACAGGTGCCAAGGTTTAAAATGACGGATGGTGTTAAAAATTAACCTGAAATTTTTACGTGACCACATATTGTCTTGTTGAGTTTCTGAGAGAACTTCACGGCTAAATAGCGCCTCTGTATTGATAGCCGGTACATGTCGTAATATCCACCGCTCATAGTTAAATCTTTATGTCCGTTTATTTTGTCCTAATTTAAGTATCAAAGAGTGTTTTCATTTTTAAGTATCTTAAGTATCTTTTTTCCTCACTCTTAAGTATCTAAGTATGATTATTTTTCATTTTTAAGTAACTAACCATATTTTTGTTTTCATTATAAAATGTGATTGATATAGACAACAGAAGTAAATATCAGCTGGAGGTCGTAAACGAAGCTGATGTGAAGTATTTTGACTCACTGTTCCCACGAACTAATTGCTTCTCTGGTTTATACCGAAGAAATAAAACCGTCAACGAACCATCCGATTCAGATGTGTCTTAGGTGATACAGGGTGTTTAGGCGTCATTCTGATACCAAGAATGACTTTGTGTACTGTGGTGAAGCTGGGGGTAGGATAGGGTTGGGTTGGGTTGGGATGGGTTAGGATTACGCATGTGTGGGTATATTCTGTCGCATTTTATAGGTATCTTGCGTCTTTCTCTTTATTCCTTATTTATCATGAGTATCTGTGCCTATTAATACACCACCTCGCAGGATAGTGGAAGAGGAATGGATAGTAACGAGATAATATTCTTCTTACATATACCTTAGCTTGATTACAGGTAACACCAGGTAGAAGTTACGTGACTCTTAAGAGTTTTCCTCGACTTGGCTGATTCAACTGTAAGACTTGCTGTATTTATCCTTATTAAAATCCTCCACCTGTAAGACCCTCCACTTGTAAGACTCTCCACCTGTAAGACCCTCCACTTGTAAGACTCTCCACTTGTAAAACCCTTTATGGATTTGAAATACCTTCTCGTCTTGGCTCCACTAGTACTGTACACACCCTCTCTAGCCTTAGTTTACAGTAATGTTGAAGTATATAATGAAGACTCACAGCTCATGGGTTAGAAAAACAAAAGATGCTTGTTTTATTTATTTATTTATTTATTTATTTATAGCTTATTTTAGAATCCCCGAAAGTTAGAACAAAATGGCTGACGGGACTCACAAGCGGGCGATGTTTACAGTATGGACCAAGAATAAAAAATAAATGAAAAATAAAATAAATAAATCGTAAATTGGTGCATTGTTTCTCCAGGGGTAATTATAGAAGTACAAATGTTCTCCAGCAGTGGGTAACGATCATAGCCACGTATAGAGCTTCTAACGCAGGTAGATTGATATAGATGCATTACCTGGAGTTAGTGGGTTACAGGGGCCTCCTACACGATAATATTAAAGGTGTTTTTTCCTTCTGTTTGTGGCACTTGAGGTGTTTAGGTTAGGTTTAATTAAAATGGTTTAGTTATAATAGTTATATTACGATAAGTTAAGTTGAATTTAGAACTTTTGATTTGCATATATCGTGTTTTAGAAGGATTTGTTAGCTAATAAGTTTAATTTGGATAAGTTTAGTTTAATTTAGATCATTTGATTTTACAAGGTCGTATTATAATGACTGGGAACCATATAGAAAACTGTTAGAGAAGTAAATATTTCAACGGCAGTGAATGAGTAAGTCAATAAGTGGTGTATAGAGCTGCTGACGCAACTTAAACGGTATATACTGTACATTATATGTTATCAGAGCTTTCCTCTTGTACGTAACCGCCTCCGTCAAAGTGTCTTACTGGCTCATGTGAAGATTAGCCTCTAGTTTATTTAACCTCAAGATTAACTACACTGGCACTGCCTGACCTGACCTGACCTGACCTGACCTGACCTACCCTACCCTACCCTACCCTACCCTACCCTAACCTAACTTAACTTCCCAAGTAGCGTTAGGTTAATCATTAGTTGAAATAAACTGGGAGGGTTAATTTACTTAAGTCACAATTTTGGGAAAAAACAGTCGGTAATTTTGTTATTCGTAATATAATTCCTACTATGATTTCATGATATATTCCTAAAATAAACACAGTTTTCTGATAGAAATTGTGATGTGTATATGAATTTTAGCTGTGGTCGTTCATGTGGGAGTCGTCTTTGTGGGAGTCGTCCAAGTGAGAAAAAGTCGTTCATCTGGGAATCGTCTCGCTGGTAGGTAATCCCTTCATACATCACTGATATATAACCAACGCAACGTAACGACGATTTTCCAACGAACCACACATCGACGATATTTTCAACGCAAGGACGATTTTCCAACGAACCACACTAGCTGGTGATGTAAGGCCAGGATTATGTAATACAAAATAAGGTTCTAAGAGAGGAGGAGTGAAGGTGTGTGGCAGACAGGTGAATAAAATCGGAAGAAATAACATGAAATAATTCGAAACATTGATGATGATGATAAGGCAAAAAAGAAAGAGAAAAAGAAAAAAATTGAGAGAGAGAGAGAGGAATTGGGTAACAAAATGGAATATTGAGAAAAGATGACGAAGATAATGAAACAAAGAGAGAAGGAAAGAATAAGATGGGAGGGGGTGAGAGAACATCAGGTGTAGAGAGGAGAGGAGAGGAGAGGTGAGGTAAGGTAAGATGAGATGAGCTTTACAGGACACATGACACAACCACTATCTGCCTACACTACACCCTCTTTATCTGGGTCATAGTCTTCCTCCTCCTCTTCCTTCTCTTAGATTTCACACTCTTCATATTCTCTCTCCTTCTCCTCCTCTCACTATGCTACTGTTCCTCCTTCTCATCTTTCTCTCTCTCTTCATCTTGTTTGGTGCTGATGCTGCCGCTCTTGTTATTGATAATTCTACTGAGGCTTCTGTACCAACACCACCACCACCACCACCACAGACGTTACTCTTCTACCACCCTCCCACGTACTACCCGGGTCTCTCTCTATGGTCGCCAGCATCACGAAAACTTGTCATCTCCGCGTCGGCCGTCGCTACAAATACTGAGACCATGAGACCACTATCCCTTTAACACAGCCCAAATTGTTGCCCCCTCCCCCCCCCGCCCCCCTCTGTAGACACAATACTTTAAATTCAACTTCCTGAAGATTGCTTTCACTCCCTATGTTCACATATACATCCAATATAATTCTTAACACTAATTCCGCACGCTCGTTAGTAGTACCATAGCGGCTACCACAGGGAATGGGACAACTGGCCGCCGCCATCTGGCCGCAGCCCAACTGGCCGCGGGAAACTCGCCGCGGCCGACTGGCCGCCGCGGACTGGGGGTAAACTGCAAACGCCTATTTTTGCGCTCTCAAAGGTTAGGTTAGGTTAGGTTAGGTTAGGTTAGGTTAGGTTAGGTTAGGTTAGGTTAGGTTAAGTTTGGTTAGGTTAGGTTAGGTTAGGTTAGGTTAGGTTAGGTTGTCAACAAAAAGTTCCATATGGCGGCCAGTCGGCCGCGGCGAGTTTCCCGCGGCCAGTTTGGCTGCGGCCAAATGGCGGCGGCCAGTTGTCCTAGACCCGCTACCACAACCTCCTACGACCACTGTTTCGTCACCACCGTCTCTACTTCTCTTGCAACCACATCCACAAACGCCCACGACTTCGTCCCTATTGCTACCACCACCATCATCACTTGTACCACACAGTCTTATATCCACCACACTCTTCCACCATCACCGTGTACAACACTCTTGCCACGACCCCATTGCTCTCTTCATTGTCCAACCGATCCAGGCGCTCCTCGTCCTCCTCCAGTAGCAGCGGCAGCCACCAGCCAGCCTCACCCCCCTCAGGAGCCCTTTGTCCTGGCGGGTCGACGAGGAGGCGGCGGCGGCGTCCCCGTCTGGCAGTACTGTCGGAGCTGCAGTGGGTTGCATGGCGGTCAATAAATGGAACAAGAGGGTGGCCGGGCTGCAGTTATACGCCGTAAGTAGAAATACCGGTATCTAGAGAACCGCCCCACTTGGTGTGTGGGTGTTGGCCCGCCCCTTATAGATGGCGCTGCTCCGGTGAGGGTCACTCACGAGGGAGCGAGAGACCTCTTTCAAGATAATTACCTTCATGAAGACAACTATGAGTTAAATGTATAAAGATCTAAAGGGAGGACCCTATGGTTGAGGAGTATTACTGTGCTCATCTCGAAGAAAAACTGCTCTAGTACATATCGCTAATGACGTGTTATACCTGTGTTCTGGCCTCCGGTAGATACACATGACTGAACACTCTCAGCCACCTGACCTATATCCAAGCTATTGGTTTGTCTATTTTTTCATGTGGTAAGAGCAAT
>NW_024744014.1:830000-963518 GCF_018991925.1 Homarus americanus | reverse complement strand
ATGTAAGCTAACCAAAGCGTAGGCCCCCCCCCCCCAACCAGCTCCTACATACAGGAAGTACAGTAGTTGTTAAGACTCAAGGTAATATAATAATGAACTTATGTTGAGGTGAATTTGCACGGTACGAGACTTTTTAGGAACTCCTCTCAATGTTTAAGTGGGGATTACCTGTACAGTAGAGGAAGTATGTGTATGGTACAACACAAACCCTTCCCATCTAATTATGTTGATAAATACAGATTTTGCCCAAGGGGTGCATTTGATACTTCCCATTTGTTTTAAGAGTGCGGTCATTAGTTCTTGGCCTAAACGGAAACTATGGTACAGTAGGGTCGGGATATATCGCGACTTTATATAACGATTTTTTTATATCGTGGCTACCAAAATTATCAAAATTTTCCTATACTGTATATAGCAATAATTTTTTTTATTTCGCGAGGGAAATCGGGCAGAAAATATTTCAATTGTACCGCCGTGGCAAACAAATGCGTTATTTTCTCACCAGAGGCGCCACCGTGGTCACTCACTCATGCATTCACGCTCGCCCGCTCAGTCTTTTTGAGTGAGTGACGAGAAAGCAGCCGACTCTGCTACAGATTATGACTTCTACGGTGAGTGTAAATGGGTTGCTAGTGATGTGAAAAGTGAAATGAAGAGAATGGAAAGCTTAATGGAACAAGATTTAATACTGTTACTAATATTTTTGGTGTTCGTTTATGTAGGTGTGGGATTGTCAAGTGGGGGTGGCAGTGTGGCGTCTGGTGTTCCCAGGATGGTGCATCAGCTGCCGAGTCTGGTGTTCCTTAATATTGATATTGAAATAGCCTGCTGTTTCCGAGTCTAGTGTTCATTGGTGTCTTAGTTAGAAAGAAAATGAACTCGTTAAGTCGAGCTTAGTCACTTTTATTGGCCTCCAAAACCTAACCCTATTTTCCCCCATTGATTACATGTAATTATATATCACAATTTAGTACAGTATATAGCGAACATCGTTGGACCCTCTCTCGCGATATATCACGACCCTACTGTACCATCTTTTATTACTCGCTCTTAAGGAATTTAGGCCCATTGCATGTTATGGTTCTTGGGAACTCTGGATTGTTAAACCTGTACAGGAGTCACCTGATTTATAAAGTACGTATATGAAATAGGATTTTATTTTATTTTTTAATTGGGCCTTTTTAATTTTATATATAAGATAATAATGGAACTTTTTAATTTTCAGACTGGTAATGAAGCTTTGTGCTGGTCAGTGATGCCCCCTCCCAAGCTCCCTCGGCTCCGCCAGTGCGGCAGCCTGACTTCCCTAAGTCTACGAGTGCTGGAAAAGTCACTTCTTCGAGCCTTTTATGTTTTGGGCAAGAAAGGATACAAGAATACACCTGAAGATCTATTAGTTGGTAGAATTCAAAACGACGCCATTACAATGCTCTGTGAAAAAGATAGTCTTCACCTTATGGAAGAGATGCGCTCATACCTCTTCCCCAAACTTCCCAGTTGTTATCGGCAACAACTGGTAGATGATATTTTTACTGCAATGGTTTCTCCAGAGTTTGATGAAAATACTTTGATAACTGATATAGAGTTTAAATTCAAATCATATGATGTAATAGCAGGAACTAGTCATATGAATCAGATCATTAAAATTTATTTAAAATGTTTATTGGTTGGCTATGTAACAAGCTTAGACTGTGGTGAACTGTATGCAATGGAAAGCTGTTGGGTGGATCGGGCTCGCACAATTTTGCACACATGGGGCAAAGTCAAGGGGGATGGCTCTGAGTTTGTTAAAGGAATAAAATCAAAGAAAGTTAATGTAACAGCAGTAGAGTCCATGTGGAAGGACTTAATATTTGAGCACAGCCGGGAAGTATGTCAGGGTTTGGTTGCATCTGCTTCTTACTTCCACCAACTGGTCCATATCAATGTTGACCATGTTTCAACAGGGAAGCTGATCTGGACAATAGGATGTAATTGTCCACTTCTAGAGCATTTAAGTTTGTATGTGGACACAACAGATAGAAGTAAATATAATGTACATTTTGAAGCTGACTTAATTAGTAGTTTAAGCTCTTTATATAGTCATAAGAAATATACACCATCCTCCTACCGTGGAAGGCCAGTTGGATGCCCTAAAATGCAGACAATGGTTATGCCTTCAGTAACAATGCAGAGAATTTTAGAGAAATGCACAGCCAAGCTCTTGTGTTATTTACCTCGTCTAAAAGAGGTGATTAATGTATGTACAACAGGAACATTTCAGGCACTGCTTGAAGAAAAAGACTACAAGCAGAAACCTCTCAAGCTCATTAATATTGATGAATCCCGTGCAAGAGACATTGGCTTAGAAGATGTCTGTGATGATTTAAAGCGTGTCTTCCCAAAGGTGACGAGTGCTAAAATAATGCAAAGGAAGCAGCGAGAAGGCCTCAGAATATTATCCAATTTTCCTGGACTAAAGAACCTTGAAATAGTAACACCAGATGATACTGAAATTGAACTTGGGACCAATTTTACCCAAATAACACATTTCAAGAGTAACTGCAAGTGGGATGTTACAAAACTGGCAGCATTCTCTCAACAAGCACCCAACCTAGGTATTTTGTTTCTCCTCTCGGGTTCCCTCCATAGGCACAAGAAATCACGGGATTTTATCTCTTTCCCAGCTTTGAGGTGTATCAAGTTACAAGAGATGACTCACATAGACCCTGAACCATTTACAGCATTGATCCGGGGTACCCATGTTCTCACTCACATATTATTAGAAGATAAGGAAATTTTTTTAAATGATTTCACGGTTAGTGTGATCAAAATCCTCAATGATACAGTTGTTACTGCCATTATATCTTCACTTAGAAGACTGGTTGTTTTCCAGGCATGTGTGAAAGAGTTTCGTGGCAACTTTCACTATTCCATGACCATGAAGAGTGTCGACTGCTTTCTTAAAAACTGCCCAAAGTTGGAAGTGATTGGTAATTTATTCCACTGGGACATTCCATACAAAGACATATTGAAACTAAAGAAAAAGGCAAAGGAAAATAATTGGAATGTTAATTTGCAATCTGTAGATAACATGTTATATACTGACATGTGAACAATGAAAAGTTTTACAGTATATTGGTTTACCAGAAGAGTAGTGTTTTTAAAGCCTTATTAATACAGTAACTCTTTGATTTACACAAATTTTGCTACAAAACAATTTGACAATATATGAACAATTCACTTTATATGATTTTTGTTTTTGTTTTAACGTGATCACCATGGTTGAGAACTGGTCTCTGAGAAGCCAGCTGCAACATGCCACACAGGATATCCCTCGATGGGCAACATTCATTCTCTCAGACCATGCAATTCTCATCTTGTTTGTTTATCAAAGTGATATGTTTATCCTGATAAATCTGCATTATCCCTTAATAATCATGAGTAAAAACAAAAGCTAGAGAGAGCAGTGCCTTTACACAAAAAGTGTTTCTGAAAGTTTTTGAAAGATCTGTAAATAGTGAATGTCTGAAAGATACTCTACTAGCACTAAGCCTTATTGAAGCAATGTATAGAACTGTTTGTGCTAATGCTGACAAAATAAAAGCTAGCTTTAAGAGTGTTACTCCATTAAGTCCACTGAAGATTAGTTGTTCAACCTCTCTGAATACAGAACCAATGGAAAAGCTGTTGAACACATGGATTGAACACAAACGTCTTGTTAAGTTTACAAGTGATACAGATGAAAGCCAATTTTGTTTTAATAACATTTTCTTTAATAAAAGGCAATAAACGTTTATAATAAACAGCACAAATTGTTACATGTTAATCTTCCTCACCTACACACATCCTTATCATATTACAGAAAGAAACCCTCAAATCTGGGACACCAAGACCCAACTGATTTTGAGGATTTCCCTGTCTTAGGTCATCTATGTTACCCTAGGTCAGGGATGGTGAACATATGGCAACCCAGAGGAATTAGGCTGGCATGTGTTGGTAATACTGTACTGAAGGTAAAGCTACATTAATTTTAAATTTTAAAGAATGGTTATTCTTTCAGGATATGTATATATTGGAGTATAATTTTAGTTTTTATTATAAAATTTCATGAATAACCCAGAGAGATTTGTGAGCCTGCAACTACTCTGTCGAATGTACATATCTGGAGCTGGTGGATGTCCACCTCACAAGGGGTCACAGCTCAAGGTTAAAGAGTCCAGAAAACTGTGAGGGCAAACTTTTTCGGTGTGAGAATTGTGAACTCTTGGAACAATCTGTCAAAGAATGTTGTGACGGCACCGAGTGTGAGCTCTTTCAAGACCAGACTTAACCAACACTGGAGCAGGTTCCAATGTATTCAGGAGCCAGTGCATGCCCAGTACTTTCCAACTGTGCATAAAAGAGACGTGACCGACCGCCCGCCCAAGCAGCTATTGAGCCAATCAGTGGTGAAGAGGATAAAAGTAAATAGTAGTAAAGTAAGGATACAGGTTGAGGCATATTATTATTATTACTACTACTATTATTGATTTAGCTTGTATGCACACTACATGACAGGGGGGTGGTTGCTGTCAGAGGCTGAATGAGATATCTAAGAAAGGATGTGATGGGAGGCCTAAGGATAGTAATGATGGATGGGCTGGCTACGAGAAGCATGCGAGGGGACAGGCTGGCTAGGAGTGGAATGAGAGGCTGGCTAGGACAGGCATGAGAGGAGGAATGGACAGATTGGCTAGGTGGGGAATGACAGGCTGGCTAGGAGAGGCATGAGAGAATGAACGGACAGGCTGTGACTAGGAGGAACAGACAGTGGCTAGGAGATACATGAGAGGAGGGGTGGACAGATTAGCTAGGAGGGGAATGTCAGGCTGGCTAGAAGGGATGGACAGTCTGGCTAGAACGGATGGACAGTCTGCTTAGAAGGGATGGACAGACAGTCTGGCTAGGATGGACAGACAGACTGGCTAGGATGAACAGAGTCTGGCTAGAAGAGGCATGAGAAGAGGGATGGACAGACGGGCAAAGAGTGAAGGACAGTCTGGCTAGGAGGAAAGGACAGCCGCTTGGGCGAACCGGTCACGTCTCTGTTACGCACTGTTGGCAAGTACTGGGCATGCACCAGCTCCTGAATGTGCCTGAACCTGCCCCAGTGTTGATCAAGTCTGGTCTTGAAAGAGCTCACACTTGGTGCCGCCACAACACTTTCTGGTAGATTGTTCCAAGAGTTCACAACTCTCACTCCGAAAAAGTTTGCCCTCACAGTTTTCTGGACTTGCGGCTTCTTCAATCTTGAGCTGTGACCCCTTGTGGGGCGAGCGTCCGCCAGCTCCAAGTAAGGACACTCGACTGAGTAGTGCCCCTTGAAATGCATATACACCTCAGTTAGGTCGCCCCTTGCCCATCTGTAGTATAAGCTAGGCAAGTTCAAGCACTCCAATCTCTCAGGGTAGTTGAGGTGCCAAAGTGCAGGCACCAGTCTGGTGGCCCTCTTTTGAACATTTTCAACTTCAACCAACTGACAGTCCCTAGTATATCTTGGGGACCAGACGGGGTGACAGTACTCCAGATGGGGAAGCACTTCACCCTTGAAGATCGTTACGAGGGACGGACTGTTTAGATATCTGAACGACCTACTTACAAGACCCAATAATTTATTTGCCTGATTTACCTTCTTCTCGCAATGGCCCGAGAGCTTCAGCTCATTGTCAACATACACACATAGGTCCTTCTCACATTCAGTCTCAAATAGTGCAGTTTCTTCATCCCGTTGGGACATATACGCCTCCTTACTGTTGCTGTCAACGAGAACAATCTCTCAGGTTCGCTGTGTTATTGTTGGATCCCAAGTGTACTCTATGTATATTTACAGTGTCTATGTTTTTCACGGGTACACCAAGTACGGGTGATTGTGAAATATGTAGTGCACAGTGTTGAGAAGTGTCTTAGTATTGCCATGGAGTGGATATTGGCACTAATGTGTTACTGGCAGTAGTCAAAAGGTCTAGCATTATTTTAATAAACCATTTTTATTGTATGTTAAGGGTATTATTTTCCTACAGTGACCACCTTTATTTTCTCTATATATCTTGGTACCATTATTACCTTTACCCACGTGTCGTACCCTCGAGCCATACTACCTCAGGTCAGAAGTTAAGTCAGAAAGTACAGTACAGTGAAACCTCGCTTTACGCGGTCAATTGAACCCACGGAGGCCCGCGTAAAGCAGGAAATGCGTAAAGTGAACAACAGAACATATGGGATTAATTGAAATAGAGACTGGGCCGACCCCCAAACTCCACTTTTTCCCGACACAATACGTACGTTTTAGTAAAAATAACATCTTAACTTTATGATGGTATGCACACACACATAATATAGAAGAGAACAATCAATAAGAGAATAATATACTGTAGGTTAGGTTAGAAAAAATCAAGGTTAGGTTTAACACTTACGTTAGTAGAAGAGATGTGTCGGCGTGCGGGAATGGAGACTGGTTCCGAGGCAGAGGGCAGGCTACTGGCCCTCAGGTGAGTCATCATCACTCATCCACACTTATCAGGGCCTCCCTGACAAATCCCTCAAAGTCACCATCACTGTCTCTGTCACTATCACTGTCTTGGGCTGACTGTGGTGGGTTGTGGGCGAAGAACTCGGTAATGCTTTGTTGACGGCTAGTGTTGATGTTGTCGTGGTACACCTTGATGTAGGGGTCCATAATCTGCAACAGCTGGGTAGTGAAGACTTCATACCGGTTATCGTCAGGGTCGTCGGAAAGGAGGAGCTTCAGTTTCTCTACACACTCGATGGCACCCCTAACATTACCATGTGTTAACTTGTGTTCTTCTTGGGATGACGCACCACCTGCCTCTTCACCGACGTCATCATCTTCTAACATCTCGTCGGCAGTCACATCAGGATCCCTTATCACCTCCATAATGTCGTCGTTGGTGGTCTCGGAGAAGCCTTTAGCTGAAACACTCTGCGCAGCTTCTCAGGCAAGGTCCACTGCTACTGCAACAGACTGAACCTCACCAGTCACAGATTGACTCTGCCTCCCACCTGGGATACCTTGCAACACATGTCTCCATGCGTGATGAACCGTTGCTACAGACGGCTGGTCCCATGCCTCCACCAAGAAGTCCACAGCTTTCTTGACATTGAATTTTCTCCAAAAGTGTTTCACAAGTACTTCTTGATCTGCCAACTGTTGTTCCTCGTCCTCTTCGCTCTTGCTATCGGTGTCACCCAGGTTACGCAACTCATCCTTGGTGTTGGTATAGTCGTTCAGGAGCTGAAACTTCTTTGCAGAGAATGCAGCTTTCACATTGCAGATTAATTCTTGGTCCATGGGCTGGATTAATGACGTAGTGTTGGGAGGAAGGAAGACCACTTTTACGTTGGGGTGACGATCCAACAGTAGGGGCGAGTGTCCTGGTGCGTTGTCAAGCAGCAACAAAATCTTGAATGGAACATTCTGTTGCTCACAGAATTTCTTCACGTCGGGAACGAAACAGTCATCAAACCAGGAGAGGGACAGAGTAGAGAACATCCACGCCTTACGTGCGGTCAGCCAGTGGACATTTAGCTTGGTCATGTCCAGGTTCTTGCGGCTTGCGTGCTGTGTGGATCACCGATAACTTGAGCTTACAGGTACCGGAGGCATTGGTGGTAAACAGGACGGTGATGCGCTCCTTCTGCAACTTCCGGCCCCGACACTTGCTGGCAGTCTTGACAACGAAGGTCTTGGAAGGTAGCTTTTTCCAAAACAGACCGGATTCGTCCATGTTGAACACCTGGACGTCGGTGTACTGTCCTTCCTCCATAATCTCACGTAAAAACGGAGGAAAATCCCTAGCCGCAACACGGTCAGCACTCGCTTCTTCACCACAAATGTTAATGTTGGTGATCTTGTTCCTCTTCTTAAACCTCTGCAACCACCCAGAGGAAGCATTGAAGGGTATGGGCTCTGCAATTCCCATCTTATGTGACACTGCTGCGTACAGTTCACGTGCGTACTCCTTAACTGAGAGCGTGTCCACCGCCATGTTCTGTCTTGCCTGACGAATCAAGTAGCTCACAAGTAATTTCTCCGTCTTGAGAAGCACCTGGTTGTGGCAATACTTGATCATAGAAGCACCTGTAGACTTTGTGATGTTCATGTGTTCTTTTATCTTGGCTGCATCCTTCTTGATTGTCCGGATCGTAGATTCGTTCACACCATGCTGGCGCGCCAAATCAACCTGTCTTGTTCCTTTCTCCAACTCTTGGATGATCTTGCATTTAATTTCGCATTTTAGGGCACGTCGTATCTTCTTTGGCTTAGGGCGGCTGGGTCCAGGTAATGCAAGGTTTCTTTGTGGTGGTGGTGGTGGTCCGGTGGCAGCCATTCTTATGGAACAATAGATACCGATATACACGGTGTAGCTGGGAGGGGTGTAACTGACGCAGGTAGGTCAACGGGCTTCAACGCTCCCGCGGCGGGGCACGTCATATTACAATAAACCAATCACAGCTAGCGGAGGAGGGAGGTAAGGATGCTTGGCCCAATCACAGTCCGATACGTCATATGACGTCACCGATAACGCAACAAAGACATACACTGCGCAACCTACTCACGCCGCTTACCCAACATGGCGGGAGAGATGGCGGGAGGTTTGAATCCAAAAATGGCGCGGCGCGAGATGACCGCCAGCCGCTCTCCGCATAAAAGAGTACATGCACTGCATAAAGTGAGCATTCCGGGTCTGGCAGGGTACCGCGTAAACGTGGAAACGCGTTAAAAAAAAACGGGTAGGAGGGTAATACTGTAATTGTTGGAGTAGAGAGAGAGAGAGTAAAGAAAAGTTATAGGAAGTAGATCCCCTATAATAGGTGATAGCGATGTCACGCCCCTACAGGAGGGATGGACAGTCTGGCTAGGAGGGATGGACAGGCTGGCTAGGAGGGGTGGACAGGCTGGCTAGGAGGGGCGGACAGGCTGGCTAGGAGGGGTGGACAGGCTGGCTAGGAGGGGTGGGCAGGCTGGCTAGAAGGGATGGACAGGCTGGCTAGGAGGGGCAAACAGGCTGACTAGAAGGGATGGACAGGCTGGCTAGGCCCCGGACAGGTTGACTAGAAGGGGGAGACAGGCTGGCTAGGAGAGGCATGGGAGGAGGAACGGACAGTCTGTCACGGCCACACTCACGCTCCGGCGACTAACTGTTTGTTTTAAGCCGCTGTAGTCTGCGTTCTCCACCAGCCGCTCCTTTGTTGGCCAGCCTTACCTCTCGGACACGTTGACGGCACTGGCCATTATAGTGACCTCGTTTACTGACACTTGAGAGGGTCTTTTATATATTAAGGAGAGGGTCTCTAGATTTATATGCCGACAGTCGGTTTTATTTGAGTTATTTTGGGGTGGTTGTTGTTCACTTAAACGTCAGTGTGTGTGTGTTTCAATTGTGTTTTTTTGTTTTGTTTTGTATGTTTAGTTATGTCGAGGAAGAGGAGAGAAGCAGATTCTCTATAGTAAAAAATTGGCAAACATATTGCTGGTAAGCGAATGAAAACATACAAGGATATTCTCATAAGACAAACTTGAACAAGTGTCAAATCGCCTCCTACACCGCGGAGACCATCCCACACTGTGACGTTTGAGAAGCACCACACAGGGTGTTAAACCTAGGAGTTAACTCGACTACATGCCGAGGCGGACATGTACCACCCCTCCCGCACATTGTAGTCCTTCAAGCGTGCAACATGTACGGACGCAGTAACAGTAGCAGCACGACAAGTCCTCTGTTTTACATGCAGTTTTCATGCTTGACAGATTGACACGTTCACCTGGACAAGTCATGGATGATTTCATGCGAGTGGCCAGTGAACCTGTGGCTATGACGCTGAAAATGTCAATGTCATGGCGAGACTTGTAATAATCTTTTCTCTGTACTGGTTCACCTTAACCAAATACTCGATTTATAATCAGTTGCTAGGCGACGTATATACGAGAACATCTTAACACAACCAAAGTTAACATCCTTCACTTTCTCTGAAGTTTTATCGATGGTGCCGGAGAGTGAGAGTGAGAGACGGGGAGGGGATTGTATTCATTATGTGCGACCGGTTTTTCCTCCCTCCATCACTGACCATGTATATAATAACAACGGTAAAAGTGGCGGCAAGATCATATGGTACACAATCTAAACACAAGTCAATAGTGGGACCAGTGTTGTGAACGGTAGATGGTTATATTCTCATCTTTGTACCGCACATCCTTGACACTAGACTGTGACAGTCCGTAAATATAACACTTTCTTTACACGTGAGGAGTCATGCTCATGGCATCAACCAACCAAACTGCCAAATACCATAGATAAGCGAGTGTGTGAGGGAGGTTCAGACTGTGTGGCGTGACGGGGCTTCTCTTAGAAACCTGACCTGAGACTTCACCTGCTTGCACACCAGCCACTTTTTTTCTTTTTTTTCTTGTTTTTTAAATTCCGGGCTGGATGTTATCAGTGCAGTGTGATGGTCCCCATCATCCTGGTGTTGTGTGTGTGTGAAATAGCGATAATCTCTTGTGTACATTATACATACGTGTACACATTTTTAATACAAACTAACTTTGAAGCATTCTTTGAATTCAAATGCAGGCTTGTGCATTTAATTACAAATGTAAATTAAAAATCTATCAAACACAGCTGCGTTTAAATGTAAAGGCAAATATTTAAAATTCATCAAATGCAGGGAAGGATCCTTTCAGTCGTGGTCGACGTTCTTGGAACAGATCAGTGTCCAATGACCTTGTGAGATGATGTTAGGAAGAAAGCAGACAAGAAACTTGTGCTGGTGCATTGAAATACAGATAAATGAGTAAATACATTTGAATTTGAACCCAAACCTGCAATGAAGAACATCATTACTAACTTAACACTGTACAGTACTTTGGTTCGGTTATGGTGGTAAATGCCGCCATAATGACACACGAATGATTTAATTGAGCGACATAAATACAAAAGTTATCCCTATTGAGAAAAACAACAGTTGTGTTTTAATATTCCATGGGACGATCATCCCTAGTTACCGTAACATGCAGTACAGTATATATTTAAACCAATGACATTTTCCGACTTATAATATTCTTAACTTCTAAATTAGGTTATTTTTTCACCTCTAACACGGCCAAAGTTATCTCAGCACAAGACAACAGTAACTCCTATAATAGTTGGCGTCTCATGACTCACTGTTCACTAACATAACTTTACATTAAGTGATACAAGATAAATACTTCACTGTCAGATCAATTGTTGACGGAGGTTATATATCGCTTGTTCTACACTCATACTCTCCCCTCCCCCTCTCTCTCACATCTCTCCTCTTTCTTTCTTTCTCTCTCTCTTCTTTCTTTCTCTCTCTCCTTTCTTTCTCTCTCCTCTCCCCTCCCCCCGTCTCTCTCTCTCATACTCTCCCCCTCTCTCTCATACTGTCTCCTGTCTCCTCTCTCTCTCTCTCTCTCTATCTCTCATACTCTCTCCTCTCCTATCTCTCATACTTTCTCCTCTTCTTTCTCTCCTATTTCTTTCTCTCTCTCTCATACTCACACACACACACATACACTCTCCCCAACTCTCTCTTAGGCAACCCCCCCTCTCTCTCTCTCGGGGAAACTGAATGTTATAACACAAGTGAACTTTTACCTGGAGAAAGCGATCTTGTGTGCAGGAGACAATATAACTCAGCCACTTACTCGGGTCGGTGTGGACGAGAGCATCAATGTCTGTTTATTTACTCTGAACACCTCAACATTACGGGAAGCAGGCAACCCCCCGCTTATTTCACCTGATGATTAAAAACCCTAACGCTAACCTAACCTAACCTAAATTAATCTCTTGTGATCTAACCAAACCTAACCTAACCTAAATTATACTCTTGTGATCTAACCTAACCTAACCTAACCTAATCTAATCTTACTTACCCTAAATTAATCTCTTGTGATCTAACCTAACCTAACCTATTCTAACCTTACCTAAACGTACCGGGGAGGAGTAAGGTTTATACTACATTGTTCTTTCCTCACAGAGCCAAACTGTGGAATGCTCTGCCTTCTTCTGTGTTTCCATACTCATACAATCTGTCTCACTTCATAAAGCTGGTTCTCCGCCATCTTCGTTCTCTACATCAACATACTGAACTCCTTTTCTCCTCTATTTTTGTTTTTTCTTTTTTAGATTCTCATTTTCCTCCCCCCAGACCCCGTTGTGTGTCGATGACCTGTGCCTGGGTAGGTTATTCCCCATCAAAAACCTAACTTAACCAAACCTAACCTTACCTGACCTAATCTTACCTGACCTGACCTAATCTTACCTGACCTGACCTAATCTTACCTGACCTGACCTAATCTTACCTGACCTGACCTAATCTTACCTGACCTGACCTAATCTTACCTGACCTGACCTAATCTTACCTGACCTGACCTAATCTTACCTGACCTAATCTAACCTAACCTTATCACCCCCAGGTAGCGTTAAGGTGCCATATTTAATCATCTGGTGAATAAGCTGGGGGCCTCATCTGTACGTGACCCATCTGTACTCATACATACACTCAAAACTTTAGTAAACGTACAGAATCTCTACTCAAGCATATTTCACCTAAAGATTAACCACACTAACCTAACCTAACCTCATCCCCCCAAATAGTGCTAGGGTGGCTAATCTTAAGGTGAAATAAGCTGGGGCGGAGATTCTTCAGGTGATATACAAAATTTTCATCACCCTATTTTCACCATCATGACTAAAGTGATGATAATAATAATAATAACAATAATAATAAATAATAATTCTAGTGTAAATGATGATGATGATGATAATAATAATAAATAATTCTAGTGTTAATGATAATAATAAACACAAACCTTGATATATAATTCAAACTAAAATGAACTAGTGAGAATAACTTTTGTGGGCAATAAACACTCGGTGATAATAATATTTCATAGTCATAATCTTTAGTGTTGACTCAGCGTGACTCATTAACTTTTGAGTTCTCGGTCACTCTTGTTGAGTCGTGGGACTGATGATTCTACCACCATAACCAATACTATAACCACTACTATCACCATAACCACTACCACCATTACCGCTACTACCACCATAACCAATACTATAACCACTACTATCACCATAACCACTACCACCATCATAACCACCATTACCGCTACTACCAGCATAACCACCACCACCACTACCACTACCCCAAAATTCCCTCCCCCTCTCTCTCTCTCTCTCTTTTTCTCTCCGCTGAGGAAAGATAAAAGCTTTTTACACTGAAACGAATATCTAGTGAGAGAAGGAAAAGCACAATGACTAGACACAAAGAATTACCCGAGACCTAAAAAAAAAAAAAAACACTCGTACAGCAGTCAAGGTCCGGGATTCCTTTAAGATTCAACTATTATTATTTTATTTTTAAATTGAGAAAATGTGAAAATGGATCATATGAAGATTAGGCCCCCAGCTTATTTCACCTGAAGATTAAACACCCTAACGCTAACCTAACATGGTCTAATCTAAGCTGACCTAGTCTAATCTAACCTAAGCCTAACATAACATGGTCTAATCTAACCTAACCTAACCAATATCATAAACATACACTAATATTATAACAATTCTCTAGGGTATATGGATTGTGGTTGGGATGGTGGTAGTGGCTCTGTTGAGGTTAATAGTGGTGGTAGCAGTGATGATGGTGGTGGTGGCAGTGATGGCGGTGGTGACAGTGATGATAGAGGTGAAGATAGTGATGGTGACAGTCAGTGATGGTAGCAAGTGCAGGCGATGATGGCAGTGGTGGTGGCAGGGGGTGGTAGTCGAGGTGGTGGCGGTGGTGGCAGGTGACAGTGGAAGAAAGGTGATAGTCAAAGTTAAAGCAGGCAGGTAGGGCGGGGAGGGGCGGGGCGGGACGGGGCGGGGCGGGGCGGGGCTGACCCTAGTGTGAAGTAAGAGGCCACATGCTCCAGGTACCAGTCTCGTCTCTAACCTCACCCGGTGTGCGGTGCTGACCTCCACATGGTGTTGCGACCTGTGTACTGCTGGGTGTAATGAACCGGTGGGTGTACTGTACTTGTATACTGTGAGGTGAAGTGTAGTGATGTGTGTGTGTGTGTGTGTGTACTGCGAGGTGTTGTGTGTATGTTTATATATACTGTATATGGCCTAAGTAGGTCCATACACTAGACAACAGCTACCAAGATATACGTGACTCAATTGTTCTCTACTGGTGGGTGTAGAGGCCTGTGTACTGTGTAATGATAGGTGTACCGTGGTTACCTATAAACTGCGGCAGACTACATACTGGTGGGTGTAGCTACTGTGGTATGGTGTGTGTGCTTGTGGATGTATACAGTGGTGACCTGTTTACCGGTGAGTATAGTGAACTTTACAGTGCGGTGGTGTGTACTGGCTGCTACAGTCAATAGTGTAGACATGGTCAGACTACGGTGCCCTGTGTATTGGCGGGTGTACTCTGTGTCTACCCTTGTATAAAGCAGTAAGTGTTACAATGTTACTATGTGTCGGCTGTTGTTGTTGACATTATATAAATTCACATGTTTGGCATTATGAGGGATAATATGTGTCCTTTGCAACAAATAAATCCACCACACCACACCACAGTCATGAATGGATGGCATATGTAGCGTGAGGGGAAAACAACGCGGGATCTATGAGCCACACGTTAAACCCTCATCTTCCTCCCGACTCTGAACACAGCACCCCTCTACATCCCCCCCCCCTCTTACATCAGTTAATAGTTCTCTGTACTGTCTTTCTTAACCTACAGAAATCTTTACGTGACTCATCATGTCTCTGCCTTGTAATCTGAGGAGCAAGTTGATCTCTCTCTGAACACAACATCTAGCGAGTCACTCAAGATTTTAGTTCTAGTTCTTTTGTTCTTATCTCCTTAATTGTGCTGCTTCGTCAAGAAAACAGTAGCTTTCATCTTCTCCAATGCCTCAGTAAGCTCTTTGCAATATGTCACACGTCACTAATTAATATTTAGTAGTTTATTTTGGAATACTTTATTGTTGTGTCACGTCTCGTCATCAGATCTTGGAGGGAAAATATTGTGTATTGGGGCAGTAACATTACCTATGATGTGGGGATATAAATCAAATAAGTCAAACAAAAACAACATTTAATAATCTAAAAGACTTAATAAAAAAAAGGGACATTAACTTCAATTTGAGAAAAAAAACTGCTGAAATATGATATAGGGTCAGGACTGTTGTGTGGGTCATAAGCGTGGATACTCTCAGCAGACACCAGAATGAAGTTGGTGGCCTTTGTAATGTGGTGTTATGGGTGAATGTTAAAGATGAGACACACGCCACGCCTCACGCTCAACCACTCCTTATAATACAAACACAGAATGCATAAAACAAACAACAAAACACCATCAGTGCCTCAAGGTCGCCTACAAAACAAACAACTCACCCACCCAAGGACACAAGGACCCCAAGAAGTCAAGGATACAAGGACCCAAGAACCCAAGGACACAAGGACCCAAGTAGTCAAGGACCCAAGGACCCAATGACTCACAAGGACCCAAGGACCCAAGAAACCTACTCTTGATACCATCCCCATGACCTGACACCGTGACCTACCATCATGACCTGACACCGTGACCTACCATCCCCATGACCTGACACCGTGACCTACCATCATGACCTGACACCGTGACCTACCATTCCCATGACCTGACACTGTGACCTACCATCATGACCTGACACCGTGACCTACCATCATGACCTGACACCGTGACCTACCATCGACCTGACACCTGACCTACCATCATGACCTGACACCGTGACCTACCATCCCCATGACCTGACCTACCATCCCCATGACCTGACCTTGACCTACCATCATGACCTGACACCGTGACCTACCATCATGACCTGACACCGTGACCTACCATCGCCATAACCTGACACCGTGACCTACCATCGCCATAACCTGACACCGTGACCTACCATCCTCAATAACCTCTGACCTATCCTGAACAACCACACCAACTTGTTTACACCCTAAGAACTTTCTCTACGAGGGTTTGAAGTAACCCGTTCACAATAATACTCTGACCTTAACGATAGAAAGGAAACATGACTTAAAACACGCCTAAGAATCTATGGATCGTCAACACAAACTCCACATGTTTCTCACGGAAGAATAAGATGCGATTTGACACAAACTACAAATCTCTGTGATAATTAATTTCAATGATGAGAGAGTAAATTCTACTTTATTTTTTTCACGTAACTTTCTCACACCAGTTTGTCCATCCCAAGTGAAAGTGTAGCGAAGCAGCAGCAGTTATAACTATGTGCCGAGTAATGCCAGGCTGAAAACAAAAATAGTGCACAGTTTCTTCATTGCTTTGTTATGGATGAGTCAGTCGAAAAATATTATTGCGAGAATGACTGAAGAACTTAATTACCTCAATGAACGAGTGAGGTTACAGACACCCTTATGTACTGTAGGTATACTGGTAATTAAATGGATGTGTCTCTTGGTAAAGTTCATGTAATGTGTGTCTTTACGGGTACAAACATACATAAACACATACATTATCACACACACACACACATACATGAACATATCCACACACACACACACACACATACATGAACATATCCACACACACACACACACACATACCCACTACTATTACCACATCCACACACACACACACACAAACAAACACCCCTTCCCCACACACACGAACACATCCACACGCACATACCCCCACTACCACCACATCCACACACACACACACACACCCCTTCCCCCCCCCACACCTAAAACACTCGATAAATAGCCTCATGTTGTTACCATCTTCGTACACACTTCCCAGACAATACAAAAACTAGGCGAGTCTTCTAATCTTTTTGCTTTATTATCATTATTTTTTGGGGGGTTATGCACAGGTGGTGTAAGACATTGTTCGTTTATGGCGATGTGAAAATGCTGCTTGTTTGACCCCCTTTTGCTTTCACCATCACAAGAAAAATGGACGCGGGGGGTTTTAATATGGTGGTCAGCTGTGAGAAATATTACGGTGAAGAGTGAGAAATATTACGGTCTAAGAGTGAGAAATATTACGGTGAAGAGTGAGAAATATTATGGTGAAGAGTGAGAAAGATTATGGTCCAGAGTGAGAAATATTATGGTGAAGTGAGAAATATTATGGTATAAGAGTGAGAAATATTATGGTCTATGAGTGAGAAAGATTATGGTGAAGAGTGAGACATATTATGGTGAAGAGTGAAAAATATTATGGTCTAAGAGTGAGAAATATTATGGTAAAGCGTGAGAAATATTACGGTCTAAGAGTGAGAAACATTATGGTCTAAGAGTGAGAAATATTATAGTAAGGAGTGAGAAATAGTATGGTAAAGACTGAGAAATATTATGGTCTAAGAGTGAGAAATATTACGGTCTAAGAGTGAGAAATATTATGGTGAAGAGTGAGAAATATTATGGTGAAGAGTGAGAAACATTATGGTCTAAGAGTGAGAAATGTTATGGCCTAAGAGTGAGAAACATTATGGTCTAAGAGTGAGAAATATTATGGTCCAGAATGAGAAATATTGTGGTCTAAGCGTGAGAAATATTATGGTCTGAGTGAGAAATATTATGGTCCAGAATGAGAAATATTATGGTCTAAGAGTGAGAAATATTATGGCTTAAGAGTGAGAAATATTATGGTCTAAGAGGAGAAATATTATGGCCTAAGAATGAGAAACATTGTGGTCTAAGCGTGAGAAACATTATGGTCTGAGTGAGAAATATTATGGTCCAGAATGAGAAATATCCCGGTGTCATAACCACTCGAACACTATTTAGGGATGAGATTAGGTTAGGTTCAGGTTAGGTTAGGTCATGTCAGGTTAGGTTAGGTTAGGTTAATCTTTAGGTTGAAATAAGGTGGGGTGGATATTCTTTATGTGATCCCAAGTGTGTTCATTTTAATGTTAGGTTAGGTTATGTTAGTTAAATCCTTTAGTGATGTTTACGTTGTTGGTGTTATAGGAATATATTTTTCTTATACCAATACTCGGGTTTTACTCTCATGAATATATTAAAACAACTCTACATAGAGTAATGCTTATTTTGGCTGAAGAAGTGTATAACAATTGTCCTACACGAGTCGCCCCCCAAAAAAGTAGTTTTTTATCAAATATTTCCTGATGACAGATTATACAGGACTAGTTTTTTGAGGAGGTAAAAGCAGAGATTGTGTGAATGCTACAAGAGGCTACAAGTTTTTAATGGAGTTAGAACATAAGAAAATAAGGAGTCTGCAATAGGCCGGTTGGCCTGTGCATGGCAGCTCCTGTCGAGAGTTACTACCACTCTCTATCATCCATGAATCTGTCTAGCCTCCTTTTGAAACTTTCCAGAGATCCAGCACTTACTACACAGTTGCTAAGCTTGTTCCACTCGTCCACCACCCTATTTGTGAACCAGTTCCTGCCTATCTCCTCCTAAACCTAAACTTATCCAACTTAAACTGTTGCCCGAGTCCTATCCTGCTCGGATATTATAAGAACTTTATCTATATCCCTTTATTGATTCCTTTCACCCACTTAAATACTTCTATCATATCTCCGCACTCTTCGTCTTTCTAGGAATGCAAGTTAAGTTTCTTTAACCTATCCTGATATGGAAGGTTTCTAAGTCCCGAATCATTTTCGTCATTCTTCGCTGCACCGACTCTAGTGAATTGATATCCATTCTATAAAAGGGCACCAGAACTGAACCGCATAATCGAGGTGCGGCCTGACTAGCGCAAGATATAGTTGCAATAAGACCTCTGCACTCTTATTACTTACACTTCTAGATATAAAACCCAATACTCTGTTTGCCTTATTTCGAACATTAACGCACTGTTTTCTAGGCCGTAGGTCCGGCTTTAAGTACCCTAGGTCTCTTTCACAAGTCGACTTCTAGGTTGATGTTGTTAAGGCTGTACACATTGTCAGTATTTGTTCTTCCAATATTAAGTACGCTGCACTTGCTGGTGTTGAATTTCATTTGCCATTTTTCAGACCACCCCTGCAGTTTATTTAGATCCTCCTGTAATGCATTTGCATCCTGCCCTGAATTAATCTGCCGCCCTATTTTGGTGTCATCCGCAAACTTGCGTCACAGCTGATCCCAGTATCTAGATCGTTTATGTAGATTATGAACAAGAGTGGACCTAGTACTGACCCCTGGGGAACCCCACTGGTTACACGGCCCCACTCAGATTTAACACCATCTACGCTGACCCTCTGCGTTCGTGAGCCATGATTTTATCCAATTTAAAACTTTCCCTCGATACCATGAGCCTTAATTTTTCTCAGAAGCCTCTGATGCGGTACTCTGTCAAATGCTTTGCTAAAGTCTAAGTAAATAACATCGCAATTTTCGTCATTATCTACTACCTCGAAGACTTCAAAAACGTCAGCAGGATCTATGAGAGCAAATAGCAGTCTGTAATATGTAGATGCCGGAGGGGGTGATGGTGGGGGGGCTGACCTGATCTGACTACGTGCAGTAAGTGAACCGAATCTTGCTTAATGACAACAACTTTCATATAGTGTGTTACGTCATACCCTTATTAACCACCTTTGTCAGTAGTCATTGTGTCTTGATGATTACCTGTGAGTGAATGAGTGAGTGAGTAAACAATTTTCACCTCTGGGTGCCGGAAATCGAACCCAGGTCACCAAGTTATCCACTGGACCACTATGGGATTAATATCTACATATCCTTAATTACTTGTAACACCATGTCCCACACCTACCACTGTAAGCTTAAAATCTAACTCTCACAAACCTAACCTAACCTCCGACTTATTAACCTACATAACGTAACCTAACCAGAGAGTGTCTAGACCACAAGTTGTACGCCACACCTGGAAATTAATCGTCCTCAGGCGGTCAAGTTCCCCCCCCCCCCTTAGTGAAGACGCGTGCATACATCTTACAATGTTTCAGTGCAGTTAATACAGTATAGTACGTGGATGATATCTATGGACGTCACTGGGGCTCCAAGATGGGGATCACCTGAAGATTAGCCCCCTAGCTTACTTCACCTGATGAGTAAACACCCTAATTCTACCTGGGGGGGGGGGGATTATAGTACGTTCAGTTAGATCGGATTAACGTTAGGGTGGGTAATCTTAAGGTGAAATAAACTAGGGGGATAATCTCCAGGTGATACAAGGATTGAATGAGACTACCAGAAACAGGTGCGTCCTCTCACCCCTCCCCCGTTGATGAGTAAAATTACAGGTATGTAGAATGGAGTGAAATGGCCAGCTGCCGTGAGCCACTACTGGGTCTGTTGCGTCATGTTGACACTCACTTCAACCCGTTTTATCTTGTACACATTATCTTCACAGTTGCTTCACTTCATAGGCAGTGGTAACAAACTCCACCTCACATGTCATTATCACATTATTTTCCTATATATAATTTTACTATCAGTTGAACGTGTCATTTTATTGCATTAAGTTCAAACCTAATTTATTTTACTTTCTTAACTCAAGCACTTATATCTCTTACACCACATTTAATCATTGGTTCGAATAATTTATAAATACGTAATGATTCAACACTTACTGTACGTCTACTGTACCAGCAGAGATGATAGATGAGTCTCCCTAGTGGCGGCGGTCACCACTACACCTTCAATAAAGAAACAGATAACAAGTTATTCATCTTTTCAAATGAATCTTTAGTGATCTGACATAAAGTTATTTATCTCAATAAAATATATATTAATATTCATCGGTTAAACTCGTACTTGGAATTCCGCTTCCCTACTTCTGCGTTCCGCCTTACACAAGATGTAAGGGGTGCCCAATAAACTAGCCCTGTGTGTGTATTTGGGGGGGAACAATCTGAAACCAGAATCTGGTATGCTTAATTAACCCTTAACCCCACTAGAGGAGCGTCACCTAAGTACTTCACCTCCCGTCTCATTCTCTAATCCCCGCCATGACTCAGGTGCACTACAATACCCAATATGTGTGAAAATACCAAGCGACGATGATGACAGTACACATCCTCAACCTAGTCCCACTTTCACCCTGAACCAGTTTCCCTCTTCCACAAAAAACCCTTAAACGCTATTTCACTCACCCTCCATAAAACGCACACTCTGGATAGTAATCAACAGTTTCACATTTATTCCACATTAATACTTACCATATTATTTATTTTTCTACACTATCATATGTTTTTGTTCAATTCATAACTAACACAAACAAGTTCTCCTCTAATAAACTTTGCACGGGTGTTCTTTAGCGCAAAAACTTGACACACACACACTGCTCCCCCACCCGAACACTGTTTTTGCTACGCCTATAATTCTATAGATCCCTACCACACTGACCTTCCCTTTACTCCTAAGGTCGCTTCTACTAAACTGGTCTGTCTAAAGGATGATACTGTAATCATAATACAACAAATGAATAACATGACTTCCAACCTAACCTAACCTTACATATTTTGGGTATAGTTTACTGCGGTTATGAATAGTAAACGACATAAAAATGAAACCTTGTAAATCATCATATTTGAACTAATATCCAATAAGTTACAACCATAACTACAAACAAATCATCCACCAACTCTGTTATTTTTGTATCCTTAATTACAAACAAATCGGACACGTTTATTCATTCTTTGTTTACATTACTAAAACACGTGTATTATCGTGACTCATGTGTAATATATACTGTCTACCTGCAGGTGACCCCAGGAGATGCAGGTGACCCTAGGAGATGCAGGTGACCCCAGGAGGTACAGGTGATCCTAGGAGGTCCAGGTAACCCCAGGAGACGCATGTAAACACACCTCCTGAGAAACACCGAGAATCACCATCTCTAAAACCTTACTCGAATTCAAGGTCCAACTCGAGACCACAGTATACATGATTGTCTTCTCCAGCCTTACTCAAACCAGCCAATATCTCGTCCTTATGAATCAGTGACTGTGATTGGTTGAAAATCATAGATATACGTATGACTACATATTCATATTGTCATATAGATGATACATTAAGAAACAATATAAACAATAAATGATAAAAAGATGACGCATTAAAAAAGGTAAAACGTAAGTCATTTTTAAAAATTCTCGTTTATTTTTATTATGTATGAACAAATTACAAATATCACTGGGAAGTACGTAGAGTCGATGTGGCGGCAACTGGGACTATGGCGTCTCCAGAGTACGTAAACATTAGATGAGGCTTTATCACTGGGTCAGAGCGCAATAAATAAAGCACGTAATTACCATATTAAATGCGGTAATATTTAAGTATCCAGGATAACAAAGATAATATTAAGTGGTGAAGCAGTTTAAATGATTCCTATGGCAATCAACTAATAACAGAACGCATGGGTGGACATTTTACTTAGAAAAAAGGTAACTCATACAGTATTTCATCACTATCAAAGGTAACGTAATTTTGTCTCTCAAGTCACTATCAAGACTTTTATACAGCTGTGATGTAACTCCTCTGACGGCGACAAGCCTACGTCCAACACCCACCTCATCATTAAGTCCTACAAGATCAACTGGTTTCATCAGAACATGTGGCAAGAGCTCCTACTGGATATTCTCTAAGTAGTCGTACCTGAGTGTGTGTGAAGTTAGTTTAAATTTATAAAACAAGATGATAGACACAAAGTGGCATGAGTGATAAAGGCAGTGAGGTACATTAAAGTGATCCACATAACTTAAAATTGGATTGACATGTAAAATATCTAAACTATCAGCCTCTGAAGACACTCAAAGTTAACGTATAACGTTAAGTGTGTGAGTGCGATCAATAACATCCTTTCCCACCTATAACAAAAACAATCTACACTGATAGATAGGGAATGCATGAAACATTTCCAAAACACCGAGACTGACCAGTTGGCATTTACACACCAAACTTCGAGACATCAGACTATATACTGAACCTTTTTAAACCGTTGTGCAAATTGGGTTTTCTAAATTTAATAAAAATCAAAATAAACTATCAACAAGAAAACATGAACCTCATAAAAAATTATTGACATCGAAACTATAAAACCGAGAATGCAGTGTAATCGTCTCCGTTTTTCCCGGCAGTGGGCGCGGGGTCAGCTGGCAGTGTGGTGGCGTCGCGGCTGGCTGAAGTGAGCTGGTGGAAGGTGCTGGTGCTTGAGGCTGGAGCTCCCCCACCCCCGGAGACCTACGTACCCGGCCTCGCCTCCTTCGGCTACGTCCGTGGCAACAACAACTGGGATTATGTCACAGAGCGTCAGTATCACGGCCTCAAGAACTTCGAAGGCCAGGTACTGACTGTCTGAACTGATGTGACTTGACCGCACACACACACACACACACACAATAAGCTGTACATAAAAGCAAGAAATAAAGATAAAACTACCAAAAACGCCATTGTAACAAAAACATTCATTTATGCCGGACGACCTTGAGATGAATGACCTACTAAGACACCACAAGTCACACCAGAGCGACAGACACCTGGCAGAGGGTGAGACAGGGGCCCCAACAGACAGACAGCCGACTAAGACACTTGATATAACAGACTGTTGACGATACTCGCCTTAACTCAAGCAGTTTATTGGATATTTCTGAATTATTATATATGATCAGGCTTGAATACTGAATTGTGTACTGCCACTTACCAAAGTATACAGCTTTGATCTTGGTAACGTCAAGTACTGTAACTAATTGGACAAGATATTTCCGTGATATATTGAGAGTAAGTTATGGTGACCTGCTGACCTTCGTAACCAAATTAGCTAAAAATCTGTAACTGCTGAACCGTTCCTGTGTTTCATTATGTTCAGCCCAATCATCTTAAGGTACTGATTTGACAAAAGGAGTTGATAGATTAAAGGACATGAATAAATAACTAAGAACTGTTTGCTGCGTTAAAAACTTCCATCAGTACATGCACAGTTAATCGTTTAGTCAAGAAGCCCTCAAAGGACTGACTCATACTATCATAAACATCAGTTTTTTTGGGTGAAGAGTTAACAAACACGTCATCACTGCTCAACCTTTAAACCTGTTCTCCACTACATTCATCAGCGTGCGATCATCCCCCACGCGCGGGTGTTGGGCGGGGGGTCGACCACGGCGGATGCTGTACGTCCGTGGCAACAGGCGGGACTATGACCACTGGGCTGAACTTGGTAACGAGGATTGGGACTACAGCAGTGTCCTCTTCTACTTCAGGAAGGCGGAGAACTTCCTTGGTGACCATATAAGAAAGTGAGTGATGTGTCCAAAGTTTCACAGTGTCTTTATGATAAAATTGTTCCAGAAACACACATAAAAAAGGTCAACACCAGACACGTACTCATGATCAAACAATAAAAACACTCGGTGGAAGAAATACAGTAAGTGTAGACGAAAGGCATCTTGGTATCAACTAGCAGCCTAAGAAGAATATCCTAACTATATCGAGGCATTCAATATCACACGAAACAAAAAATAAAAAACAAACAAGTCTCGTTCCCAATAACAGCAAGTTTTTAGTCGCGTCGGCAGGCTGTCACGCGCCAGTGCAACCAAACCATGTAGTGAAAGTGGTGCTTCAATTCTCGGTTTGCTCATACAGTTTAAAGCGAGTTTGTGGTAAACCTCGTCGGGTTGTGGTCGGCGTGTGAACCCTGAAGGCACTTGAAGGTGAACTTTGAGATCTTTCGAAAACACTGGTTATTATTACACTCCCCAGATTAGCCCCACTGTTACAAAAGAAAAATAATTTATTTAGCTAAAATCCGTCAAATGACCTGTCTGGTCTGTAAGTTTTGTTCACCTCTAATTTTCAGTCAAATTTGTTTAAGCTTTGTCAAGTGTCTCCTCTGCCCAACACTTGGAGCTCTCACACTCAATCACAAACTTGCAGCATTTGTATATTTTAGTTAATTCAGGTTAAAGGTCATGATCAAGGTAAATAACATTATACACATTCTTCCTCTCGATAAAATTTCACATATTAAACACTTCCTTGTCTGTGAATGGAGTGTTTTAAGATTAGATGTTTCAAAACTTGACAAATATAAACTTAGTCCCAATGTTCTAAATACAAACATCCACACATCACACATAAAGAACATAGGCACATTATTAAATAATTTTGTCTTAACTGCAGAGCTTTACCACGGTCGAGGAGGCCCCATGGCGGTGAGTACCAAGGCTAACCCCGGCAACCTGTCCCAAGCCTTCCTCGCAGCGGGACAAGAACTAGGCTACAAGATCATCGATTATAACGGACCAGAGCAACTAGGTAAGACGAACAGCAATGAGGTAAATTAAAAGAAGTTGGAATGTAATGCCAACACGTAATAAGTAAGGCTCGACCAGTTGATAAAACAAGAGTCAAACAAGGTTCGATTAGACAAATTTTGTGCGACCTGAAAAGTTGGGTGAAGTCACATTAGTGAGTCAAACACGAACAAGGGTAATGCACACAGGCACAAATTACTCTTGTATAAATACCACACACCCAAGGACTTACGAATACGGCATCTGCCTTACACCACATATAGGTAGGTAATGCCCGGATCACATTCTGTAGTTACTCCTGTACAGTTGCGGGAATGTTTCTACGCCCCCGTGGTAACCCGTGTCTCCATACGGCACCGCTGCTGTAGTAGTATCACTGTTCATGAATGAATGGGTATTATCGTGTAACGACGTACGTGATCAGTGGATAAGTTTATAGGTTATATAGGTTGGCCGTTTAGAGACGGATTACCACAGGGGGATAGGCACACATTTCCACAACTGTACCACTACAGAGAAATATTACGGAGGGACACGCATCCTATAATACTCTCCCGCTCCAGATGGTTGAAGGAAAATTAGGTAAGACTGGAGCTTTGCGGTAAGACCCGCCCGTACTGGTTACGTACGACCCGAACATACCGGTTAGACCGGAGCACTTGGGTAAATCATGAATCATTCCGAACAACAAAAAAACAAATAAGACAAAGTGTTTGTTCATATACGCCCTGTATGATTAGTTGCGGAAAATCATACAACTTAAGCAAGAATCGAGCATCTATTATAGACCAAACAAGTTGTTACAAAACTCTAGCAGCTGTGCAAGGGCAAAAAGACCTTGGACTTCTTAAATGAAAGTGAATCCTTAGGGCCTAACACCAGTGTATATGCAGAACACTAAACACTTAAGCCCGTTCACAATAGCCCGTTTTGACGGTCTTCTCTGACGTCATACAGCCTTTGATGACGTCATACCAGCCTGTTTCTACATTAATCATCGACACGGGCGAGAAAAACTATTTTTATTTCGCCCGTTCAGATGAAAAGCATTGGTGCTCGTATGTATGTCAAAATAAATGTTGTTCAAATATTCATATTAGAAAAAGATTCAATACAATGATAATAATACAGGCATTTTTTCTGGAGTTTGCTTTCCTCCTCTTACCAGTTAATACTGTATTCACATTCCGTGGAAATGAATTTTAACCCAACCTAACCTTAATGAATAATAAACAAATAACAACTACCTAATTAACTAAACAAATGGAGTATCCTCTCCATTAAGAGTCTAAATTCATCACGAAGCGACCTCTTAGTTAGTAATTGTCATAACCATTCTCTTTTAGCTAAGGCCCCGTATGTAGGTGCGAGGAAGAAGTACGGTTGGCTACACACCAGCGTTTACCATTTAGCGTTGCCAATCCTCACTAGGGGATCAGCTGGGATATTACAATGCAGAATAACACTTTGACAATACCGACGGAGCAAAAGGAAAATGTGGAATTAAAAAAAATATATATTAAAAGAACCTACCCTATCCTAATGTAGTTACTGCGATACAACAACGGTATATTTAGGTTAGTTTGCCCCAGATTCTTGCTCAGCCAGTAACCCCCGTCAACAGGTTTATACAATGCTAATAGTTATTTTAAAATATTACAAAGACTTAACAAAACATATTGATTTTCGTGATGATTGATCCATTAGTTAGAATTTCCTTAAGTACTGTTCTCATAATTATCAGGTTCGTGGGAGTAACTTTACTGTTATGTAAAATAAACAAGTGAATTGTGAGTTGCACTTCCAGTTCAGTTGTCTGGCAGGTTAGACAGTTAGTAACGACTACGCAAATTACAGTGTTATTTCAAAATTAATATTATAATAGGAATTCTATAGTATTTTAATTAGAACGGGAGAAACGGCCATTTATTATTATAGTCTCTGAATTGAGTAGCCGTCTTTTTCCTTTTTATATACAGTAAATTAACGGTAATAAAGTCACAGGAAAAAGTCAAATTGCTAGGAAAAAGTCAGAAAAAGTCAAAATTTGGCTAGGAAAAAAGTCAGAAAAGTCACATTTTAATACCATAGAAATACTAATTAAAGTATAAATGTATTTAAGTCGCTATTAACTGACAACAAGGTTAGTGGTTAGGTTCGGTTTTCAGATATTGACATCAGTGATATCAGTAATATTTGATTTAAACTGATCTAATGTAAGAGACAGATACTCTACAGTATCTATGGTGTTAAAAGGAAATGTGACTATTTTTCCTGACTTTTTTCCTAGCAAAATTTGACTTTTTTCTGACTTTTTCCTGTGACTTTTTTACCTGGATTCGTAATTTCATACCAGTCGCATATAATTAAACACTTACCTAAACACGATGAATTGTATATGATTTTACTGTATCACCTAAAATCTACAAAATTTCGTAAGGATTATCTTTGAAATCTGATTAATTTTATTACGACTTATGTAGACAAATGTTCTGTTTAGTTCCGCTTTTTTATTGCAAGACACCTAATGATGGCATGTGACCGATACATTTGTTCAAAGCATATAATTAAATCTGTATAGAAAGCAAGGGGAAAGGTATAAAAAAAACTGCTATAAAAAATACTGTAGGTGCTTCAAGGGGAGGTTAATTATGATAAAATACAAGAGAACGCATATCTTATTTCCCCTTCTTTAATCAAAATAATACGCCCCATCTTCTTGTAGGGTTTTCAGAGCCATACTACAATATAAGGAACGGTTTACGATCTTCAACTGCCGAGGCTTACCTAAGACCCGCTGCTGCCTGGGACAACCTCCACATCCTGCATGGTGCTTACGTCATCAAGGTAGACTCACACCACCACACCACCTTAGTGCCATCATGGTGGCGGTAGACACACACACACACACACTCCTCTACACCCTACAGTACCACCACAGACACACCTCTACACCCTACAGTACCACCATATATAGACACACCTCTACACCCTACAGCACTACAGATAGACATACCCTGCCAATCTCTCACAGTACCACCATATAGACACACCCCTACACCCTACAGTACCACCATATAGACACACCCCTACACCCCTACAGTACCACCATAGACACACCTCACAACTCTACAGTACCACCATATAGACACACCTCACACCCCTACAGTACCACCATATAGACACGCCCCACACCCTACAGTACCACCATATAGACACGCCCCTACACCCCTACAGTGCACCACCATATAGACACTCTCTACACCCTACAGTACCACCATATAGACACACCTCTACACCCTACAGTACCACCATATAGACACACCCCTACACCCTTGATAAGGTACCACCATATAGACACACCTCTAGCACCCTAAGCAGTACCACACCACATAGACACACCTCACACCCTACAGTACCACCATATAGACACGCCTCTACACCCAAGGAAAATACCACCATATAGACACACCTCTACACACCCCACAGTACCACCCATATAGACACACCTCTACACCCTACAGTACCACCATATAGACACACCTCACACCCCTACAGTACCACCATATAGACACGCCTCTACACCCCACAGTACCACCACACAGACATCGTGCCCCTACACCCCATAGTACCACCATATATAGACACACCTCACCACCCTACAGTACCATATAGACACACCCCACACCCCAGCAGTACCAAATTACATATAGACACACCCCACACCCCACAGTACCACCATATAGACACACCCCCACACCCCACAGTACCACCATATAGACACACCCCACACCCACAGCACCACCATAGACACACCCCTACACCCCACAGCACCACCATATAGACACACCCCACACCCCACAGTACCACCATATAGACACGCCTCTACACCCCTACAGTACCACCATATAGACACACCTCTACACCCTACAGTACCACCATATAGACACACCTCTACACCCCACAGTAACACCATATATATAGACACACTTACACCCTACAGTACCACCATATAGACACACCTCTACACCCCACAGTACCACCATATAGACACACACTCTACACCCCTACAGTACCACCATATAGACACACCCCACACCCTACAGTACCACCATATAGAGCACACCACATGCACCACAGTGCCCACACATATAGGACACGCCCCCACACCCTACAGTACCACCATATAGACACACCTCTACACCCTAAGCAAAACCACCATATAGACACACTTCTACACCCCATGTAGCACCATAGACACACTCTACACCCTACAGTACCACCCATATAGACACACCCCACACCCCACAGTACCAACCATATATAGACACACCCCACACCCCTACAGTACCACCATATAGACACACCCCACACCTCACAGTACCACCATATAGACACGCCCTACACCCACAGTACCACCATAGACACGCCCCACACCCCACAGTGCCCACCATATAGACACACTCTCACACTCCTACAGCACCACCATATAGACACACCTCTACACCCCACATACAGCAGGCCACAATTATATAGACACGCTTCTACACCTATAGTACCACCATATAGACACACCTCTACACCCCATGCAATTACCCATATAGACACATCCCATAATTTACAGTACCACCCATATAGACACACCCCTACACCCATAGTACCACCATATAGACACACCTCTACACCCTGCACAGTACCACCATATACAGACACACCCCACACCCCACAGTACCACCATATAGACACACCCCACCCTGTACCACCATATAGACACACCTCTACACCCTCTGTGCCACCATATAGACACAACTTACACCCCACAGTACCAACACATAGACACACAATTCCCCACACCCCACGTGCCCACCATATAGACACACCTCTACACCCTACAGCACCACCATATAGACACACCTCTACACCCTACAGTACCACCATATAGACACACCACACCCTACAGTACCACCATATAGACACACCTCTACACCCTACAGTACCACCACATATATAGACACACCTCTACACCCTACAGTACCAGACTATACAGACCCCCCCCCCCCCCCCCCCCCCCCCCCCCCCCCCCCCCCCCCCCCCCACACCCCTACAGCACACCACCATATAGACACGTCCCTACACCCAATAGTACCACCACATATAGACACACCTCTACACCCTGACAGTACACCATGGAGGAGATATACCCCATGCACCCCACAGTACCACACCATATAGACACAACTTCTACACCCCTACAGCACCACCATATAGACACAATTCCCCACACCCTACAGTACCACCATATAGACACGCCTCTACACCACAGTACCACCATATAGACACCCTACACCCTACAGTACCACATGCACCACACCCACAGTACCACCATATAGGACACACCTCACACCCCAAGGAAAATACTCTATGGAGGATGCACACCCCAGCATTCCCATGTAGTACCACCATATAGACACCTCACACCCCACAGTACCACCATATAGGACACACCCACACCCTAAGAAAACCATGTACACACACTGCACACCCCACAGTACTACCTTATATAGACACACCTCTACACCCTACAGTACCACCATAGACACACCCCTACACCCCTACAGTACCACCATATAGACACACAATTTACACCCTACAGTTCACCCATATATAGACACACCACACCCTACAGTACCACCATATAGACACACCACACCCCTACAGTGCACTACCCATATAGACACACCTCTACACCCCATAGTACCACCATAGACACACCTCTACACCCCACAGTACCACCATATAGACACACAATTCCCCACACCCTACAGTACCACCATATAGACACACCTCTACACCCCATAGCACCATAGACACACCTCTACACCCTCGCACCACCATATATAGACACACACCTCTACACCCCTACAGCACCACATATAGACAGACCCCTACACCCTATGGTACCATATAGACACACCCCACACCCCAGTACCACCATATAGACACGCCTCTACACCCTACAGCACTGTCCAAGGATGGTCATCTCCCCACACCCCAAGGCACCACAGACACACACCCCAGCACCATAGACCCCTCTACACCCTACAGTACCACCACCATATAGACACACCCACACCCCAGCCCACCATATAGACACACCCCACACCCCTACAGCACCAAATGGCAGACACACCCCACACCCCTACAGCACCACCATATAGACACACCCCCTACACCCTACAGTAACACCACCATATAGACACACCCTACAGGTGCCCACCATATAGACACGCCTCTACACCCTACAGTACCACCATAGAGACACGCCCTATACCTAAGAGTACCAGGCCCCATATAGACATCCCTCTACACCCTACAGTACCAAATTCATATAGATACACTTACACCCTACAGTACCACCATATAGACACACTCCCTACTCTCATAAACCACCCACATAGGACACACCCCACACCCCAAGAGTACCCCACCACAGGACACACCTCACACCCCACAGTACCACCAGATAGTATCACACACCCTCTGACATCTCACAAGCACAGCAACCAACGAAGAAAGTGAGACACACCCTGTCAACTCTACAGCACCACCATATAGACACACCCCACACCCCAGTACCACCATATAGACACACTTCTACACCCTACAGCACCACCATAGATGGTCTCTACACCCCACAGCACCACCATATAGACACACTCCCCACACCCCAGCACACCACAGAGACACCACAACCCCTACAGCACCAACCACACACCTCTACACCCTACAGTACCAACTATAGACACACCCCACACCCCACAGCACCACCAGTGACACACCCCACACCCCACAGCACCACCACATAGACACACCCCCACACCCCTACAGCACCACCATAGACACACCCCACACCCCACAGCACCACCATAGACACGCCCCTCATACCCACATATAGACACACCTCACACCCCACAGCACCACCCGTGAGACACACCCCTACACCCCTACAGTGTACCACCAGCAGACACACCCTACATCTACAGTACCACCACATAGACACACCCCACACCCTACAGTACCACCATATAGACACACCTCACACCCCACACATATATATCCCCACACCCCACCCATAGGCAGACACATCCACACCCCACAGTACCCACCAAGAGCAGACACAATTCCTCACACCCCACACAGCACCACCATATAGACACAACCCCACACCCCACAGCACCACCATAGACACACCCCTACACCCCACAGTACCACCCATATAGACACGCCCTACACCCCACAGTACCACCATATAGACACCTCTACACCCCACAGTACCACACCATATAGACACACCTCTACACCCTACAGTACCACCATATAGACACAATTCCCCACACCCTACAGTACCACCATATAGACACACCTCTACACCCCATAGTACCAACACCATATAGACACGCTTACACCTATAGTACCACCATATAGACACACACTGTACACCCCATAGTACCACCATATAGACACACTGCACCCTACAGTACCACCATGGTGACACGCCTCTACACCCCATAGTACCACCATAGACACACCTCTACACCCCATAGTACCAATTATAGACACACCCTACACCCACAGTACCACCATATAGACACACCCCTACACCCCTACAGTACCACCATATAGACACATCTCACACCCCTACAGTACCACCATATAGACACACCTCTACACCCACAGTACCACCATATAGACACACCCCACACCCTACAGTACCACCATATATAGACACCCCACACCCCACAGCACCACCATATAGACACACCCCACACCCCACAGCACCACCATATAGACACACCCCACACCCCACAGCACCACCATATAGACACACCCCACACCCCACAGTACCACACCATAGACACACCCCACACCCTACAGCACCACCATATAGACACACCCTCTACACCCTCTACAGTACCACCATATAGACACACCCTTACACCCTATGTGCCACCTATAGACACGCCTCTACACCCTACAGTACCACCTTATTACAGACAACCACACCCCAGTACCACCATATAGACACGCCTCTACACCCCAGTACCACCATATAGACACAATTCCCACACCCCATAGTACCACCATAGACACACCCCCACACCCTACAGTACCACCATATAGACACACCCCTACACCCCTACAGTACCACCATAGTGAGACACACACCCCACACCCCCATAGTACCACCATAGACACACTCCCTACACCCTACAGTACCAACATATAGACACACCTCTACACCCCTACAGTACCACACCATATAGACACACCTCACAATCTCTACAGTACCAACATATAGACACACACCCCACAACCCCACAGTACCACACCATATAGACACACCCCTACACCCCACAGTACCACCATATATAGACACACCCCACCCCTACAGTACCACACCCATATAGAGCAGTCACTCTACACCCCAGCACACATATAGACACACACCCCACACCCTACAGTACCACCATATAGACACACCCCACACCCTAGTACCACACTAAGAGACACGCCCTACACCCCACAGCACCACCATATAGACACATCCCCACCCTACACCAATTACATAGACACACCCCACACCCCTACAGTAACACCATATAGACACGCCTCTACACCCCACCACCATATAGACACACCTCTACACCCCAAGTAGTACCACCACATAGACACACACCTCTACACCCCACAAGTGGTACCACCATATAGACACACACCCCACACCCTCACAGTACCACCCATATAGACACACCCCCACACCCCTACAGCACCACCACAGACACACCCTACACCCTACAGTACCACACCATATAGACACACCTCTACACCCTACAGTACCACCATATAGACACACACACTCCCCACACCCTACAGTGCCCACCATATAGACACACCTCACACCCTACAGTACCACCATATAGACACACCCTACACCCCACAGTACCACCATATAGACACGCTCTACACCCCTACAGTACCACCATATAGACACACCCCCACACCCCTACAGTACCACCACATATAGACCATCACCTCTACACCCTACAGTACCACCCATATAGACACACCCCCACACCCCTACAGTACCACCCATAGACACACCCCACACCCTACAGTACCACCATATAGACACACCCCACAATCTTGCCAGTACCACCATATAGACACACCTCTACACCCCATAGTACCACCATATAGACACACACGCCTCTGGCTGATCCCACAGTACCACCATATAGACACACCCCACACCCCCACAGCACCACCACATACAGACACGCCTCTACACCCTACAGTACCACCAGCAGATGGCACCCCACACCCCACAGTACCACCCATATAGACACACACCCCCACACCCCAGTACCACCATATAGACACACCCCACACCCCACAGTACCACCATAGACACGCCTCTACACCCCATAGTACCACCATATAGACACGCCTCTACACCCTACAGTACCACCATATAGACACGCCTCTACACCCTACAGTACCACCATATAGACACGCCTCTACACCCTACAGTACCACCATATAGACACGCCTCTACACCCCATAGTACAAAACTTATACAGTACTTGTGTTTCTCAGTGTATTAGTAGTATATAGTAAATTCACACTACTGAATCACTAAGTTATACAGTATAAGCGAGATCAGAGAAGCAAAGTTTTCCCTGTCAATTCTCAGAAGGTGACATAAAAGATATTAGTTTGGAGAATAAGGAACTAAAACAATGCAAAAAATTAAAAAATCTCTTATTTTCTGCAGATTGAATTTGACGACGATAAAAAGGCTAAAGGTGTGGTCTTTGAATATGAGGGAGAGGTGAGTTGACTTTAGTGTGTGGGGAAGTAAGTTGACCTCTAGGTGACCCATGACCTCAAATAATTTATCGCTTGTAGTTTAAGTGTCAAATTTGCTTGAACTGTTGTTCATTCTGTGTAAGAAAGGTTGAATGCTTTTATCTAAAATTGTTTAAATTCCCCAATATAGGCTGTGATTCAACAAACTGCTTATTTTATTATTTTTTAAGGTTTTTGGTGTCTTTACGTTTACCTCACATATTACTAAATATTATATGCAGTGCTATTTTTTTCATTTAAGGCAATCCTTGTTTTTAAATCTATACAAAATTTCTATAAACAATTGTCTTATCCCACTGGCTACTGAATAATTGATACTTTATTGTGTAGTGTATTTTATTAAAAGGCTGAGGCTCATTTTAAGTTCAGAATACTCTATCAGTCCACTAAAAACTAATATTATTGGATGTATGATGAAATCTGATAAACAATCTCAAATGTGTACTGTACTGAATTGCCCTATAATTAATGTAGACAACCCTATTGACACTATTGTGTGCTATAAATCTCATAAAAGTACAGTAAGGTATCCCCTGATCTACGATGGGGGCAGTGCCGGATTAAACATGAGGCACTGGCCTTAGGCCCCCCGACTCTAAGGGGCCCCCAAATCCAAACATTCTCGAAGTTGAAGCGCATAAAACATGAACTTCGTTCAACGATGTCCTAGCAACGTCTCAATTTTCTGTCTCTTATGAACATTGAATGTGTTATTTTGCAGAAGCTTAATACTGTATTGATGAAATCATTGATAAATTTTGGTATATTTTGTTCTTGCTATATATATACTGTACTGTATACCTTGAGGGTAGAGGGGCCCAAGTTGATCTGTGCCTCAGGCCCCTCTTAAGCTTAATCCGGCCCTGGATGGGGGTTACGTTCATAGATTGGGATCATTATAACATGAGGTTCAATGGAATACATTCCCAGCCAGTCCGACACCCACATGTATCACCGAAAATAAAATTCCTACACTATCACTAAAACACTATTAAACAACTCACCACATCACTATGAACAAGCCTGGTTGTTATCACATGTCCACTTCGAGGCTGGACTAGGCCAAGAGTGCGAGCAATATAGCACACTCCTTCACTTCTCTCTTGCTGCTTCATAATGTCAAGCTTCACCTTCAGAGAGACAGTTTTCCTCGGTGCCTTGGCCTCCCCAGAAGCAGGACTCACAGCAACACACTTGTTAACCATTTTCAAAGTTACACTGCTCACTTCAGTCACAAAAAGAGAGTGAAAGCACTTATCACAATCAGAAGAACTAAGTATAATCTGAACATTAGTAATGTCCTGTAATTGTATTGGGAAAACAAAAACACCAATGATAATGTAAAAACAATCATAGCCACCGACACTGCTTACACCATGTTCATAACAACAGAAGTAAAGCACTTTATAGTCACAAAAATCATAGCAAAAATAATTTCACAGTCACCAAAACAGAGTACAATGTAAACATTAGTGATGTCGTCTCACTGAAGAATAAAATAAAAAAAGTAAATAAATAAATAAAAAAATCACTGATACTGACCAATAATCTTTGAGCTACACTATCATGGGCAGATACGATCACCACGGAACAATGTGCTGGACTATAGTGCACCAGAGGGCCGCTTGGCAGCTGACAAATGCATTGAGAGAAAATGACTATCGTTCATGTGGATTATTTACATCATAAATAGGGGGGGGGTGGTCTTAATACATCGCCATCGTTAAAGTGGAATATTGTAGATAAGGAGATTGTAGATCGGGGGATACCTGTACTGTACAGGTAGGGACGTACTGTTCGATAAACATACGGTACACATAATGTATTTGTTACCTGCACTGATTTACAATTTGGGTAATTTTTAAAAATATAAATACATGTATTTTTCTCCTTAAAAGAGTAATCCATATCACTAGGTTCCCTGCCCCTTGATAAAAACAAAATTAAACCACTATATCTGCTGTCTCTCTCCCAGGTGTTTGAAGTAGGTGCAAAGAAGGAGGTGATAGTGTGTGCTGGGGCGCTTGCCTCCCCAAAGTTACTCATGTTATCTGGTGTTGGCCCCAGTGAGCAGCTATACAGCCATCAGGTTAGTCCTCTAAAATCCATGCTGCATATTACCAAATTTTGAGGTGATTTTTACCTGAGAAAATTGATAAAGGAGCGATGCTATACAGAGTGAACAGATATGGGAAAATTGGAGAAACAGATATAGAATGAAAAGTAAAGAACTGTATATGGATGCAATGGATAAAGGATGAATAAGGAATGGATGACTAAATATCTGTGCAAGAGATACTGTACATGGAATAGCAAGAGGTATGACTAATTATGAAGAAGAATGGTAAACTGAGGAAGTAGACTTGTGTGGAGGAATATCAGGAGCTTTATAAGGATAACATAATATGAAAGGAGGCTTAACAATAGCCACCTTGTTCAATAATGAGAGTTGGCTTGATACAGAAACAGTACTACAAGCTTAAGATGCAGGGCAAATATTAAATGACTTTATAAAGATAATTTTTCATTCCCAGTTAAAGGATTATGCAGGAAACAACTTTGAAGGTAATCCATTATTCCATGCACCTACAGCATTTAAGGTTGACATCTAATATGTTAAATAAGTCTGGGATCTTATGACGATATAATAGGTAATCATGAAGACACCAGATCAGAGAACACCCTTGTAAATATCAGTTCTAAATGTGGGTCTTCAAGGTGTGAATTCAGTGTTGCTCTTGTACCCCAATGGAGTTTTGCATCCCTTTCACAGGTATTCTGACAGTATTCAAAACAATGTGATATAAAACTGACGAATAAACTAACTTGGATGAATAGAATAATGCTGAATGAATGAAGGAAACCTGGATGAGTGGAGAAAAGATCAAGTAAAAAAGGTAACCTAAATAATGATTGGGAGGTAATGTAACACTAGACATCTTAAATAACACTGGGTAAATAAAAGTAATATAGGTACTGTACTAGGAAAGTAAAGAATTACAGTACAGTACTAGACAACTAAATCAAATCCAGGTAAGGAAGGTAACAGATGGCGACAAAAATAAAATGAATGACTAGTAAGCTGATAAAGTGAATGATATATAACTATACAATAATAATAAGTACAGTATGTAAAGTAACAGTAGATGTGGTGCAGATGGAGGTGGTGGCTGATGTTCCGGGTGTGGGCCAGAACCTGCAGGACCACCTGGGTGTGTACGGTCTCACCTGGACTATCCCTAACACTGCCTCCTTGGCTTCACTCTTCGACACCAGTGCCCTGGACGATTATGTCATGTACAAAGAAGGTAAATTTCTATGTCCCTTGAGACTAGATGAATGGATACTGAGCTATAATAGGTACTGTTCTATGTAGATGTGTAGACTTTAGCAACATATGAATGCCATTGGTCAAAGGTCACTTATACTAAATTTCCTTGTTCACTGTTTAATGTGGACATGTGTGTATCAGCTTGTTCACTTTATAAATTAATTAAATACACTTAAGGCACAGACAAAGGGTAATTGATTGTAAGGCTTGGGTTTATACTCTATAATGGTGTGTTGTTACTTATGTGTTTTATTTAGCTAAAGTTTTGGAATTCATCATGCTTCAAAATACAGGGTTGTCCAAATTAATTTATATTGGCTTACTAACTTCTCAGTCAGTAGGTTTACTCGTGTTAAATAATAATCAGATCTCAAAAATTAAATATCTCTCTTGTTTGACTTTGATATAAATTTGTAAGCCATCTCCTGAATGAGGTTTATGGTTGTTCTTCATGTACAGGGAGTTTAATATAGTATAAATGGAACCAAACAGGGTTAGGTGACGGAGGATAAGGAAATGAGAGATTTGATGAATTTATTGTTTTGAAAATTCTCTTATTTCCTGTGTGGTTCAAATAATGTGAACCACCCTGTATGTAGTTAAAGAGTCTGATGAATTCCTGATAGTTAAGAGTGTAATCATTATGAACCACAGGGCCTTACTCAGCACCCATGGGGGACTATGGCAGTGCCTGGGTCAAGGTGATGGGAGGAGGCGACCCACAATACCCAGATATACAGCTCTACCTCTCCCCCACCTCCTTCCATGGTGATCATGGACTCTTTATCCCTTACATTTATGGAATGGATCAAATGGTAAGTTTTTTTTCTCTCTAGTGTTGATATTTACCACCATGGTAGTAAATGTAGAGTGCAGTATTTCTTTAGGGTTACCTGATCAACTAACACATCATCCCTCTCATATTTCATCTTAGGCTCTTAACTCTCTATTCCATATGTAATCACCAACTATTCTGAAGTAGAACATAAATGAAATATAAAATAAGGTACAGTACAGTATTGTGGTACTTTCCTTCTTTAGTGGATAAAACTAAGCACCACTCACTGTACTCGTAAAGTACACTATTTAAAACAATTTCATACAAAGCGATGTACTTTATAGTTTTAACTTACATCTAAAAAATGTTGTCTTCACAGAAATATTTGAGCTATTACTCACAAATATTTGGTCAAACGGGCTTCACTCTAATGGTGTCCCTCCTGCGCCCTAAGAGCCGTGGGACAATCACTCTCAAGTCAAGCAACCCCAAAGACAAACCTGTCATTGATCCCAAGTTCCTCAGTGACAAGGAAGATCTGCTAACACTGGCCAAAGGTGAGATTTGTATACAGTATTTTGTTCTTGTTATTGGAGGTTAGTGAGGCAATGCACACTTGTATCCCAACCATGATGAGTGATTGCCTTGTATTCCGGTTAATATAAACGTTTCTCCGATGTAACCGGTTTATACATTGCCTTGGTATCCAGCAGACTTGAAGTCTAAGTAACAAGAAATATGAAGCTATCATAGTAATGCCAGTACAGCACTTGGTTGACAATACAGTAGATGATTGATATAAACAAATTACTGTAAATACATTTAGTTAAAAGACATGAGAGGAGTTAGTTACTCTAAACTACTTGTTGCAAGTGAGTGAAAGATAAGTTGAGTCAGACAAAAAGATAATACTATAGTGATGAGATCCCATTGTAGACAATAAGCAGTGTTACATAGATATCAACATGACCAGTGAATCTAGAGGGTTGATCTCTGGGTGGAAAGAGAGGGAGACAGTTTTGCAACAGACACTGTTGTTCATGATGACCATTTTTTCTTCATAAAATTTGGGGTTAAGAAAAATGGAGCATTAAGATTAGAAATGATTCTTTCTAACACTAGACCTGTCAGCACCCCTAAAACCTGAATTTCATTTCAGTCAGATATTGAGCAGCTTTTCTATGAGTATATGGGGATGTTCATAATCACAGACCCCCATGGTATATCAAGTTTGGCATTACTCAGACAGTTGTTGTTTGTTGGATTTCACTGGACGAATCAGATGGAGGTCAAATTTACCCTCTTACTTCTTAAAAAGCTAAATACATTAGGACATAACTTGGAATTTTAGGAACACAATTGATATCATTGGAAAGCAGACCTCTTATACCCCATAAAGCCTACATTTCCTTTGCAATGGACAATGAGAAGATAGTTTTAGTATGGGTGAGGGTGGAATAATTTCTGACATTTCATACTTTTTACATCACTGTAAGGTTCACAAGCTTGTCGATCCGTTACAAGGAATATCACTCATCAACTTTCTTTCCTTTATAGGTGTAAGATTCGCCTTACAACTGGGAGAGACTTCGGCCCTCAAGAGTCAAGGAGCCACTTTTTACAATAAAGTAAGGTTCCATCTCAACATTTACAGTTTGTATGAAACTTAACCAATTATTCAAGTTAAATATTGATCTTGGTAAATTCCCCCCAAAAATTCATTACCTCTTCTCTTATTTTCATTAACATTTTACTGTATTATATAATCTTTTGATTATCTAACAGGAAGAACAAAAATAAAAAAAATTAAGTTTTCATTCCTGTGTATAAGACCATATAGATTAAGATATACTGTATATATGTACAGTATATTTAGATTATATTGTATTCGTGATTTGTTCCTCATGTCCAATCCCAGGCAGTACCTGGATGTGAATCGGTTGCACACAGAAACAAGTATTTCATCTGCTATGTGCAACATATGGCCTCTTCATACTGGCACCCTGCTGGCACTTGCAAGATGGGTCCAACCACTGACCCTCTTGCTGTAGTGGATGATAGGCTCAGGTGAGATATCCATCTACCTTATTTATCAACTATAAACATCAAAATCACGCAAAAAATTCTTAGAAAGAGAGAGCAGCCTTTAACAAAAACATGGTATACAGTTAATAATCCAAGTGCTTCAGGTACAGTACAATACAGTACAGTACAGTTAGACAGTAGCTTCTCAGTTTTACACCATTGGACTTAAACAGGCTCTTGAGTGTATCTGAACTTAAAAGAAAATGTCACATTTGGTGCTACCACAACATTCTTTGGTAGATTATTTTATAAATTAACAGTTCTTATCCCAAAGGAATTAGCTCCGACAGATTTCTGTGATGTAGCTTTTTTAAATTAAAACTGTCACATACAGTAATGTTCATCAACCAATTTCAGATTTGTACATTTGGCCGAGTACAACAGCACCAATCAAAATATTTATACACCTCAGTTAATTCCTCTCTTGCTCCCCTATAATATAAACTGGGCAGCTGTAAACACTGAAGTTTGTCTCAATAAGTAGAATTATATTATTCCATGTAGGAAGACAAATCCTTTGAAGAGTGATTATCGCAAGATTCATTTACTGTCACAACAATCGGAGAATTTCAGTTCTATTATCAACATAAATACCCAGATCTTTGTTACATGCAGTTTGGATTGGGCCGGTACAGTATTTCCATTGTGCTGGGGTATATGGTACAGTACACCTTTAGTATGGCTAAGATGCATTCCTTTACATCTAACCTTACCACCCATTATTGTGGCCATCCTTGCAACTGATAATGTGCTCCCTTTGACTGTAGCTCTCTCAGCCATTTTCCATTTGAAGTTTAATTTCTCAAATTAGCATACACCATTCTGTCCTGATCATCATTATGAGTAGCAAACTATCTTGTGGAACTACATAACTCTTTGTAAACAACCCTTTTCAGGTGATGGCATTCTTACATGACCTGTTATACAGCATCTCAAGGATATACAGTTTTGGGGAATATTAATGAAATTACATAATTTTTATTACCTTAAAACTTTTCAGTATTTAAGGCGTTGATCAAAATGGCCTTTCTTATCCTAGAGCAATGATGTCTTACCAGTGGTGGTAATCTAAAATGAGCTGTATCATCCTAGGGTCTACAGAGTGTCTGGTCTGCGAGTGGTGGACACCTCCATCATGCCAGTCATTGTTTCTGGCAGTACCAACATTCCAACCATCATGATTGCGGAAAAAGCCACTGACCTCATCAAGAGTGACTGGGATGTTGAAATAGATGTTTAGCAAAAAACCTTCATCGCATAATATTCATGTAAATACTGTATAATAAATAAGTATTCATCTGTTGATATCAGTTACAGTACCTAAAACAGTTTAAATTCTCATGTTATGTCATAATTATATGCATACTTATTATTAATTCCATTATGAAATCCTTAGCCACAAAGAATATACCCTCTGTACTACTCACCATATCCGAGAAAATAATGAAAATGATTACCTAAGGTAAAGTTTCTACTTCTGCAACAAATGATTGAAGTAGAATTCTCATTTAATGGTCACAGGAAAGAGGCAACTTACTACTACTGCAGATGTCTCACTAGAACTCTCACTGACAAGAGCCTGCCTTGTCCAGGGGGCTTAATGTGTTCCAGTGGAAGATTGCTCTGGCCAGCCAGATCAGTAGGTTAAGAGTTAGCAAAAAAGAGCTTTAACGCCGACCTAGCGGTTGCCATAAAATGAGATTCCTAGCTTCAATCTTTAAAATTTTCTTACCAATAAAGTAACCAAGGGGATGGGAGAGGTTCATGCTCAAGTGTCTCTTCTCATCGGTCCTAACAAGTATTTCATTCATCAATCCGTTATATTTTGGTGTATGACACCTACAGACAGTAGGTTGGTTGATAGTGGAGAGACTACTGTATTACTTTTAACTTACTTCTATCAATACAACAGTTTTCCCCATAACTTCCTGGCAAGAAAGAAAAAATCAAGTTTACCGTAATGTTTCAATGATGAATCCATATAATTTTTCAACATGAATATTTATTAAAATACTGTATACAGTACTGTATACAAAAAATATATAAAGCCATTTTTGACTATGGACACTGAACACAGCAAGGGCTGTTTTCATTAAATTTGGACGGATAGTTTTGAGATACAATTACAGTAGCACACATTTTGTACAGATTTCACAACAATTATAACGTAAGTACTGTACATATGAAGTTTCCATTGTGGATGTACATGAGAAATGAAGTAATATGAGTCATACCACATACTGTACTTATGGGTCCCTTACAAACTACAACACTAAAATGTATACTGTATACCTGAAAAAGTAAACAAGGTATTTATTTGTGCATACAATCATCACTGGTTATAAATAAGAACCCCCCCCCAAAAAAAAATAATAAAATAAAAATAGAGAAGTACAGTATACAGGTATTTGTGTAAATACTGTACAGTAATGGAATTAAGCATATGAGTGTGTATTTTTGTACCTACACATTCTTTTTATATAAACACTCACTCTGTGTGTGTTTGCATGTACTGTACTATAATACAGTATGTGTAAAGAAAGTTTCTTTACATGGACAATAATTTCATGAGTGTGTGATCATGTTTGATTACAAAATCTGGTACATAAAAAAAGAAAAAACAAAACAAAACTAGCTGTACAGTTACTAGTTTTTAAAAAGGGATGGATTTTAGTATACAGTATTTTATCCATATTTCAGTCATCCAAAATCAATCACTAAGTACTGTCTTTCTCAATCAAAAGCTTCAGCATAAATTTCAAATTGCAGTACCAGTAATTATAAAATCTTAACAGAATACAAAAATGATACCCAAAGGAAAAAATCAGGATCATTCACCATAAAAGAAAAATCCTTCAATTCCACTGAGGGATCATCCATTACTGTAATGTGTAAGTAAAAAACATACTACAGTATAGTACTGTACATGCTTACTTCAACACTGTACCCAGAAATCCCTCAAAAACTCTTATATCACTTTGGATGACGTTAACATATAGGTAGACACGTATTTCTTTTCATTACTGGATCAAATAATTTTAAAAATCAAGTAACAACCGGGACATGGAGGGCTGTACAGATGATCACTGGATACCACAAATGGAAAGACTGTGGATGGATTCACAAATGTAGTTACAGGCAAAACAATGATAACTAATGTTGAACACCCTCTCTCTCAGTGTCAATCAAATAAAAACTACCTGTAAATCTCTTAAAGAATTTACATGCTAAACATCAAAATATATTAAATATGCTTGTACAGTATGCATGTATAACACACAATAAACTGCAAATATAAAAAAAAAAGGTTTGATTACAGTACTGTACTATAAATTGTTTTCTTGAAATTTTTTTTTGACACATTGTCCACTGAATTTTTTCACAATACTGTACAGTATAGGGAAAGGTTACAAAACCTTTTAAGAACTGTGATATATTTCATGACAAGAAATGTGAGAACCTTTCTCTCTCTCTCAACTGTATGGCCTACACTAGCAAACACTGTACAGTACTGTACTGTACAACTGAAAATCAAGAAGGGGAGAGATAACAGAAAAAGTTCTTAACACCTCCAGAAAAACAAAGAAAAAATGGAATACAAAATCTCTGGCTGATGTAGGTCAAGCCTGAGGGCCAATAGTTTCTTTACACAGTTGGTAAAACCAGTTAAAATTATTTATTACTACATAAACTAGTAAGTTAGAACAACAAATATTTATCTACAGACGAAGCTGCATTGCTAATGCAATCTCCCCATTCCATTGGATGTATAAATACTGTAGTTTCAGTCAGTGAGTAACAGGAGGTGCTTATTATCTCCAAATTATCAAAGGCCATCCACATATAAAACAAGACACTCACTAAACTGGTAAAGCAAATAGAATTAGTTTAACTGGAGATACTGTCCTCTCATACTGTGGATCTAACCAATATACAACTAGTGAAAGAGAGAGAAACCTTCATACATATACAAACACATAGATTACTTCCATTCATGTGATAATTATGATTAGGCAAATGGAAGACAAGTTTTCTGGAAAATAAGAATGACAATATAAATGTCATTTTACCTAAATTAGACTAATATGTATTGTTGAGATTATAAAAGTTTTACAATTAGGAGAGTACAAACATTATATTATCATTATTATCCTCATATATACTGTGCTGTACTAATGTATACATTATAGTTACACACACACACCAGGTAAAGTTTCTCTCAAAACCCTTTAGCTGTGGGAGACTTAACAAGAATCATGTTAAAATGCTTGATGCAGTTTGTGTAGAAATACCAAGAGGTCATATATACAAACACAGCATACTTTTATATACATCACTTACATGATAATAAAATACTACACAACTTATTTGAATGATATAAAACTGCAGAAAATTCATATAGCTGACTGCGTGAATATATATAGCATATAAAAATGTAAATATCAATTTAAGTATATATGTATGTATGTATGTATGTACTTCAGCAGAATAAAAAAAAAATAATGAACCAATATTTTGGTTAAGGTAAAAGCCAAAGTGGATACTATCAATTCTTATAACACCTGGACCAGGGTTAGTCACAGCAGCCAAAGTTAAACCCATTGCTGAAGGAGAACAACATTACTAAGAGGTCTATGAACACAGTTAAGAGTACACCAAGCAGGTAACAAGAACAAAGCTTTGGTGACACACACTTTATGACAGCAGACATGTGCCAAGGAGTGCAGGAAAAGACAAAACTAAAAACCACAAAAAGGAGAACTACATAACGAGGTACATTTAACCCTTCAAATACTGTACCAGCTTAGCCCAATTCTCCCCTTTCCTCCAGTACCAGGCAGTAGCTAGTGATTTTTAAATGCAATGCTAAATACCACAAATCCATAGTTGGCTCATGTACAGTACATTTAATGTTTTGCATGCATAAATTTTAATACATGTACTCACTACAGTAACACACAGCTGGGAATGTGAAGTTGTCTCTGGGAGGTGGTCATAGTGTATTATTAAGATACAGGTACTGGTAAGCTCTGGGATGCCTTACATGCTAAGACTTCTGGGAATATTGTACTGGTTGTTGTGGAAGTGACAAAGACATGCTAAACTTATGAGGGGAGGTATTTGGACTTTTTATAATGCTAATCTCACCCATGTGTTACTGGAATTGGCTTTGTTAGTAACATTGTATTAATTAGAGAAGTGCTGCAAGTGAAGAATTGTCTTTACTGATACAGTATACAAAAGAATGCCTTCATTATGTTAGTGTTTAAGAATGAGCATAGAGTTATTTATGTTATAAGTAAGTATCATTTAATCTACTATTTCAGATAGCAGAATCTCTTTGATCTGATGACTTTGTGCTAAAGGGGTGTCAAAATTCTCTGAATGAGTCAGCCAAAATTTTCACCCCAAAGCTGATGTAACTTAAGCTATTGTGTAACCACTGCAACACTTTGTTATACATAAAATATATGATTAAGATGATACTATTGCAAATTAGATCAAATATTTTAGATATGTAGAATTTTTCAGACATTTTAGTTCCAATTCCATATTTTGTTAGATTAATGTGTATGTATATCTTGACATTTCAGATATTATCCATATCATGAATTTAAAACAGTCACATTAAAGAGATTCCACTTATTTTCAAATCTGCTTTTGCTGTTAATAGCAACTTTGAAAATAAATATCTTTAGCATTAATCCATGTTCTTAGCTGAGACCAAAGTTAGATCCTGCCGCACTTTAATGCTTAACCGATCATTTTAGCAGATGCATCAGACCTTGCACCCGGTGTAGTGGGTCGCGAGGCTGTGAATGAGCTCATTGTCTCCATCTGAAATATAGGAATATCCATGGATGATGAACATTATAATATCTTATTATTCATCAGGGAGATTCAATTCATTCCTTCAACTAAATCAATGGAGATTCATAAATCTTTACAAGACCAACACTAACAATACTGAACTTGTATGGAACACATGAAAATATCTTATCCCGAGCAAGAACTGCCGCTCCACACTAAATACCAATACTAGACAAATGTTAACTAATATTCCACAAAACTCTCCAACACACTGACAAGCATTTCTCTATGATCTTTAAACTTTTCACAAAACAAGTTGCGCAAATTTGCAACATATTCAAAGACAATTTTTTTCTAATCTAACATATTTCTCTTCAATTGTGGGTGCTTATATTAAAATATATATTACAGATAAAAATAAATGTCAACTTGTGTTAGTAGACAAATAATAAAAGATAAACTGCTGAATGCTTGACTTAAAACTAAATACTGTTTCTAAAAGAATTGCCTTAAAGTTGCCTGTGTAAAAATTATTACAGTACAGTATAGCACTAACAGAGTTGTTCAATATTCCAAAAAAAGTGCAATAGTCTCTACAGGAAGCCAGTCGTAGATGCATTCTTCTATGGTAAGGAAAATGCATCATTAATCTCATATTATTGCCAACATTTTTAAGTGAGGAGCTACCATCACACCAAAGACTTCCGTCATGCAAACCAAATATGACATTGATTTAGCAACAGTAAAGTATATAAAGTGAGTGAAATAATCCATCAAATATTTAATCATTAAAGGGTTACACAGAATAAGTACTAGGCCCAAATGGCTAAAACTATGAAGTTAAGTATGTCAGCCTCTAGACTTTATAATCCATCTGTGTGGAAATAGTAGAACGTGCCCCTGGAGTGGTGGGGCGTGAGCTGTACCCCATGGTGCTCATTGTGTCCATCTGTAAAGGGTGCAGTAAGATTAAGGCAGTGCTAGATATATTATTAGTGAAATACATTGTCTACTGAGATCATGATTCCTCAAAACACATTTCAGATTAATAATTACACTATGATAGAAAATTTACTGTACAATATTCGTAACACCAACATACATTAATCCAATTTGCCACTCAAATATTATTAATAAAATTAATAAATAAAAAATACTATGACAATAATATATTAAACATCATTCCAATTTTGTTGTTAAGAGAAATCACATATATCTGTGAGAAATATGAAAAGATACCGTCAAGAACTAAAGAACTATCATCGGCATTACTATAATTTCAAAGTACAGTACAGCCTGTAATAAGGAATCATAACTCAGTGAGATTTACAGGAAGGTCACCAATTGAGTAAATAGTTTAAATTTCCCTTCCAGGAAGGGACACTCATTCATTCATTTTTAGACAGATATGGATCATAAATGAAAGCTCAGCATCAAATCCCTTTTCATAATAATCTGGTTTGAATAACTTTGCACAGACAGCAGTTCTATGGGTTGAAACCCCAGACCTCCAATGAAAAAATCCTATAAAACTGAATTTAATCTTGTTTTGGAGGGAAGCAAAAAAGAAACACACCTTATGCTTCCCCTGACCATGTAGTCCCATGAGGTGAAGACATAATATGGTAGTGTCTTCTCTGAAGGATGCCAGCCTCATCTTATTTATACATTGTCCAAAAGATCTCATCTCCCCTCAATTGAACCACATACAGTATAAAAATTAAACCATTATCCAGCTATCACCATTTGGAGGTTTCTGCCCTGACATCACTATTACCAAAGCAGCTACACCCAACAAGTTCTCCCTGGGAAAACAAACACTGGATGACATTGGTATCATGAACAATTCCACTCAAGGATGAACTCCTGTGGAAAATACTTCAATACAAGAGACTGAAAGGTAATGTTCTATTTGATTAGTTCTGACCAGCTGGCTTTCAAATCTTCTTGTGGAGCATGAAGTAAGGCCTAAAGACCATATACAGTACATGCTGATTTGATAACCCCAAGGTGAGATTCTCGGTATAAACAACTGACAGAGAAGTTTGTTGGAATTCCAAACCAAAACTCTTACATGGCCAAGGCCAGATGACCTACATAGACCATTGGGCTTACCTATAATTACCTCACTAGCTAGCCAGCCACAGACAGACACACTTGCACACCTACAGTATGTGTCTAACAACACCAAAACACTTAGCTGTCTGCCAGGTAAGAGGAGTAGCTTGTTTGCTCAGTTCAAAGTGTGACTGTAATCTAGAGTTGTTTTTACAGACAGGAAGCTTTTATTGCTTATTTAGCAAACCTATGAACAGATCTGGGTGGTACTGATTATGGTTGACAGCAACATTTTCAGTATTCTATGTTATGATGTCTCTGTACCTTATGTTTCATTTGGGATATTATTATGATGGTAAAGGATAATAGAATTTTGTTATTAATAGTTTTTAGATCACAATTCCAAGTTGGAGCCCTGGGGTCTGGCTTGTTAACCTGTAGACTTGTTGGCTACACAGAGTTGCTTCATTCAAATTTAATTATGACATACAATATTCCATTGTCTTAAAATTCCCACACATAACAAGCAACACAACACACATAACATAGTAAAAATGTGCAAAGCTTTAAAAGTCCCAGTTTTAAGTAAATGATAAATGTGAAGCTCCAATCCCATAAGAAATTCACAATGTGACAGTACAGTATCTTCCATGCTTCATGCTTAATAAAATCACCATAGTGCACTGATAACATTCTAATAAAGAGCACCTTTACTAACACTGTATGCAAAAGTAAGCATGGGACACATGTTGCTGGGGTTCTCTTTTCAAAAAATCAGAAATAATTACTCATCAGCATGACCATTTCACTTACAGTGGAAGTTGATGTACTGGATACACATTGACAGAAAACTATACAGGCTGTCTATTATATTTTTCATTACAATTTATAATTAAAGAAAAATACATAATTATGCATACAGTATAAGATTTGGAGGCACAGTTTATTTACAGAAAATATGAGTGGATACTTCCAAAGGAAAATAAAGTTTTTGAATTAATGCAAAAAGAATGGAAATATGGATGAACAGCTGGACACACAATGTTGTACAGTCTCGTTCAAGATTCTTTGAACACTGCTGTAGACAGCTGGTAACTCAAGGCCGTTTGTTTACTATAATAAGTAGTAAAAATTATGAATAAATGTAAAAGTCATCGGTGATTGGTTACTTAGTTCCCTGTTGCTTAATTTAATGGTTGGGTTTTGTTGTTTCGTATTATATTACACTACGTACTATAGTAAACAAACGGCCTTGAGTTGCCAGCTGTCTTCAGCAGTGTTCGAAGAATCTTGAAAGAGACTGTACCATCATATTGTGAGCAATTTTAAGGGCATAAAATGATGAAGAGTTACAAGAGAAAACAGTACAGTAATGTGCTTTCAATCAATTTACTAAAGAAGATGACATGCATAAGTTACATTTCAATTAAAAAAACAAAAGTGAAAAGCTGAGTTTGTTTTGTCTTACCTTTACTCGAGCAACATCCTCAAGTCTGGTGACTTCACACAACTCATGGTAGAAGGAATGCACCACCAACCAAGCATACACATTGCCCAGGATGAAAATTATCCAAAACAGGCACATGAGAATGTGGTAGCTAAACACCAGATCATTGACAATTGATGCGTAGATGATGATAAGTGAACGCCAGATGGTGAAGATCGCCATACACCAAATCCACGGCTCCAAACGCATTTCCATTTCCTAGTGAGAGGATACATGATTAGATATTTTGCAGATACTGTGTACATTTACTGTACTGTATGTCGAGGAGTTGAGAGGCGTCTTGAGAACATCCGAGAGAAAAAAAAAGTGGTACAGTATTAATTTGAAGCCAGCATGAAGGTGTGGCTGTTCTAAGCCATAGTAAAAGGTCCCTGATGACTGGAAAATGGCTTATGCGGGTCCTATATTCAAGAAGGGTGACCGTCACTCCACAAATAATTATAGACCAGTGAGCCTGACCAACATAGTAAACAAAGTACTGGAGAGCATTGTAAGAGATGTCATGATGGAACATCTACTACGAAACAACCTTGTAAAGGATTGCCAACATGGTTATGCCAGGAAGGTTCTGCTTAACACAATTACTCAAGGTTCTAGATGTTTGGACTCAAATTCTAGAACAAGGCAGAAATATCGACAATATATACCTAGATTTTGCCAAGGGTTTTGACAGCGTACCCCATGAAAGGCTGAGAATCAAACTGGAAGGGTACAGGATTCAGGAAAGTGTCCTAGCGTGGATAGACTTTCTGCATGACCGCAAACAGCGTGGTACTACCGCCTGGGAAGATATTGGAAGCATAATGTATTGTCTAATGGTAGACCCTGCTGCCATATGGCATCACAAAAATTGTGACGAAGTCCCATGTTGCTGATCTGACTTCTGCCTCATTTACACACAATTGCAGGGTCTCAATTGTTTCTCTTACTATTGACAACATAACATGAATATATCATTTCTCACTATTAATTTTTTTATTAATTTGTGGACCTATATTATTATTATTATCATTATTATATATTTTTATTTAATATTTTTTATAATTTTTATTAAAAATTATTTTTATTTATAATTTTATTATTATTATTATTATTATATTTTCGCCCCCGGGCCCTATGGTGTGGGTCATTGACCTGTGCCCTGGTGGGTTAATCCCATAAAAAAAAAAGTACAAAGTCGTCACTTGTACCTGTGACTAGTGGGGTACCACAGGGCAGTATATTGGGCCAGTTGTTGTTTGTCTGCATCATTAATGACATGCCAGAAGCTATACACTCCTTCATACAAATGTTTGTAGACAATGCCAAGTTAATTAGGGAGCTGCAGAAAGATCTCTATGAGCTTCAAGAATGGTCGAGGAAATGGCTGCTAAGAGTCAATGTCACAAAGTGCAAAAGGATGCACCTGGGATGCACCAACAGTAAGGAGGCATATCACATGTCCCAACAGGATAAAGAGATTGCATTAATTGACACCGAATGTGAAAAGGACCTGGGTGTGTATGTCGACAATGAACTTAAGTTTTCAGGCCATTGTGAGATGAAGGTGAATCAAGCAATGAAACTAGTAGGTCTTATAAGATATCTGGATGGTCCGTAGCTTGTCACGATCTTCAAGAACGAGGTGCTTCCCCATCTGGTCCCGAGGTATGCTAGAGACTGTCATTAAATGTCCAAAGGAACCACCAGACTGGTGCCTACTCTACAAAATCTCATTTCCCAGAGACATTGGAGCGCCTCCAACTACCTAGCTTGTACTACAGACGAGTGAGGGACAACCTAATCGAAGTGTATAAACATCTCAGAGGGCACCAATCGGTCAAATGTACATACTTGGAGCTGCCCCGCAAGGGGTCACAGCTCAAGGTTGAAGAAGCCACAAGTCTGGAAAACTGTGAGGGCAAACTTTTTTGGAGTGAGAATTGTGAACTCTTGGAACAATCTGCCAGATAAAGTTGTGATGGTACCATGTGCGAGCTCATTCAAGGCCAGACTTGACCAACATTGGAGCAGGTTCCAATATATTCAGGAGCCAGTGCATGCCCAGTACCTGCCAACAGTGCGTATCAGAGATGTGACCGACCGCCCAAGCGGCTAACGAGCCGATCAGTGGTGAAGAGGATAAATGTAAAAGTAATGTGAAATTAAAACTTCCCTAAGTTAAGATGAGTCTATATACTGTATATGAAGAAGACTTTAAAGATATTTATAGATGAAGTGTAGCAACATGGTCTGGACATGTGGACAGTGCAACAAATAGAAGACAGACCTTGAAATCCTCACAGGTAAAAATGTACAGTAGAGGTAGATTAAGGTTTAATTGTAGGATTATCTCTTTTTAGCATAACACAAGCTCACACAAATTAATATTTTGGGGGAAGTTATGTCATCAAACAAATAATATTTTCAATGTGCCTTATTTACTTATGGTATTTATGAAACACTCCATTTTTTTTATCTGGAGGCATCCATGTAAGACTGAAAGAATACAGTACAGTACAGTATTCTCTAGTCTGGGACTTTTGCTAGTTATGTGATGTTCATTTTTTATAAATACAGAATAGCACTCTTTTGTTTTCACCAGCATAAACATCATGATAAACAATCCTACCTTACGGAGTCCTTGTAACAGCATAACACTGGTCAAGATCATACACAGTCCCCCAAAGGCTGTGACACCACCAAACAACATCAACGAATACCGAACTGGGAAAGAAAAAAGAAGGAAAAAAAAATGGTTCAGTAATCAGCTGACTAATCACATGATTATTTAAAGCAATCCAGTTATTACTGTCAACAATGTGGTACAGTATCCAGATACCTACTGGCCAGAAACTCTTAGCGACCAGTCTGTTTCATTCAATAAAAGTCCTGTTCTGAAAAGCACAGGTACACCTACTTCCTGAATGTGGTACTGCATGAGTCACCCACCAGAGGGCCTTTGTTTTTATCTAGATGGTTCCATTTAAACCAGTGAACAATACTGTACAAGTTATCTACACACTGGCCCTACCCTTTGAATTGCAGTATATCTTTGTTATTTGGATAATTTATTTCAGAGATGAAGAAAAGCACTATCACTGCTTCAGTAAGTTCCTTGACAGACACTGAGAAGAGAAAGAGGAAGGAGCTCAGTAGTGAACAATAGGGAAGCATTATACAATAGCTCAAGCTTGGTACCTGTACACCCAGGGCAAATATTTCACGAGTTTAATACAGGACAGTATTGTAAAGTTAACCGAGTGATATTTTATAAAAGAAAAATGATCTGTCTTAGTCTTATTCTGATTGTGAAAGAAGTAAGGCCATGCATGAGTAGACAAAGTGTTTAATTATTTAAAACTTTAGAAACTAGACAAAGTTATGTGAGAATGTTACAAGACTCTGAAGGTGCTCGCATTGACTTTGATAAAGAAGCATTTGTGGGATTTGCTTCCAAAAGAGTAAACATGGAAAGAAAATCATCCCAAAACTATTGCAATGAAAGTGGATCACCCATTTAAGATTTAGTTGTGATGGAGAAGCTAATTCATGAGTCAGTCTAAGATGTAAAAGGTCTATACTGTACTATGGTTTACAACTTGTGGCTATATGGTCCTCACGGGTCACCCAGTAAAGACACAGCACTGTACAGGTATTGCTAAAATTAAGTAAGATCACAGAATTACTTTTCAGGCTACCAAAAAATATGATCTTAGCTACAGAAAAAGGTTTCCAACTGAAGCCAGGTGTAAGGCTGCATGTGTGTGGTATACCGGTATGACTGTTCACTACAGTACATTACAGGTATAGAAAATGTGAAAGTAGGAAAGAATGCTGTGTTTGCATTTGTTAAACATTCTGGAAGGATATACTGTACTATACTGTACTTGGTGTATAGTTCTTTAATGGAAAATGATGTACAGGTATTGAACCAAGTGAAAATATAGAAATCACCCAATCAATAATAAATAAAAAAAAATTCATTATCTTACCATGTGGACTGCCAGAGTAAACAAAGTCATATGAGAAGAGATAAAAGCCATAATGACTGGAACCTGGGGCAGCAAGGGACAAGGCATAGATGTCAAACACACCAGTCACAATAGCAAACAATCCTTGAATCTGTGAATACCAAATAATACACATAATGTACTGTACCAGGTATCTCACTTGTGGTTAATATTTACAAGACACTGAAAAAAAGGCAAAACAAAAACAAGTTGTAACATAATAAATAAAACCAATATTTTTAACGACTCTGATTACCTAACATTACAGTCACACTGTAACTAGAAATCTACGAAGTAAGATGATCTGATAATTAAATCTTTAATAACAATATTCAGTTCAAGAATTGTATAATGAACGAGACATCTTCCTAAACAATTTTAACTTAAAAAATTAATTATTCAATTCATATAACAAAATAATGTTGACAATCCTGTTCCTGCCAGACATTAGATTAAATAAACAATTTACATTATTACTTACAATTGAATATGTGGCAGCGATGAGAGACCCACGCTGAACATTGGTGATGAAAGCATTAGGGAGAATGGGAATAGATAGGCCAGTTTTGGTATGGAGTGTTTCAGTGAGGGTTGCCACTGACCGAATAGTTGTTGCATGGGAGACCCTTGATAACCGTGAGGTTGTTGATAATCCACCTATACTGCCAGCTATTGATAAGCGAGGCATTCTAAAAAACACAAGGCAGCAAATTATGACCCTACAGTGGCAACTATATTTCATGTGCTACAGTATTATTTTCAGTCCACAGCTGCAATAATCTATGTATTAACTCTCTCAAATTAACAGTTAATATTGGACTACTGTACAGTGTGCTACATTATTCTAACTGTAACAAATTCTCCATGATAACACTGAATACCTTCTGTTAAAGATGCTTGAAGATTAAAGCACTGCTAACAAATTCTAAATGTCCTACTTAAGTACTAAATAATAGCTAGTAAATGTTAGTAAATTAATAATAAAAAAAGAATATGTACAATCACTAAAAAAGTGATGAATGATGATAAGGATGAAGAGGATTAAAATGACATGATACAGTGTTAACATGCCATGACAAAGTGACACCAAGATCCTACTTCATAACTGAGTAGTGATCAAACAACTCTGTATAACCAGCAACTCTAAGGATTGAATTCCTAGGCCTATGGTCCTGAACCGTGTGCCTGTGAACTAAAAATTAATAAATGAGAACATTAGATTATCCTTCTCAGAGCCACTTTCAACCTTCAAGGAAGCACTAGAACAAGTTGGAAAACTCTTAATACTTTTGAATAAAGCATCCCAGAGAGCAACATTTGGTTAACCAAGGTCTTTCAAAGTATTCTTTTCAAGCTCCAATTCACCTGCTGAACCCTAAACTATCACCAGGAATTCCACCATTTACTTATGCAGGATTCAGTATTACTTCCCGACCCCCATCAGATTTTTTAACATGGAAAATCCTTGGGTAAAATTACTTGGCCTCAAAGTTGAATTACGTTACATTAAATATTTTAGCCACGTAATCCCACCAGAGTGTGATCCAACTACTGTAATAAGTGTTGAAGGCTGGTTCCAAAAGACTCAACCCAACTTAACAACCAGAAGACAACGTTCTTGCTCCAAGTTAATTCCACTTCATACTGTAACCAATTACCGGGTAAGTCCTTAAAGTAATAATAAATTTTTCTCCTTTCAGGGACAACCATGTCTAAATTAGAAACCTTCCAACCATTAGGGATAATAAATTTAAAGCCTTCACTAATCTGGTTGAACCTGTACAGTACTGTACTGTACTATGTTCCAATTAGAAGAGAATCCTTGGAAGGAAATTCACACTACAAGTGCACGTTAACAAACATCTTGTTATAACTGATGGAGAAAATAAACAGCGGTCAGTACTGTATCCCTAAGACAGCTACCTCCTGAGGGAAGCAATCCCCAAGGTAAAAGGCCTTGAAGTATCAACTTGTACAAAAAAGCCACTGTGGAGTGGAGGGGTGAACTAGATTTTATAAAAAAATAGAACAAGTAACCACTAAAACAACTTATATTTACTTCCAGTGCGCAGCCCAGTTCCAGATACTATAGCTGGCTTTTAAATCCCCTCAAGGATTCCAGAATGTCCATCATCAACCATAACAGAGCACATAATGAACAATAAAAGGTGTGAAGAAATATTATATCACTGTACAGATTATTTTACTTACCTTACCCATTATTTTACGTATCTACTGTACAAGTTTCTGACATAAACAGATATTTTCATCCAACACCAAACTTATTTTCATTTCATCACTAACCCTTTCAAGAGTTTACAGATTTTACATATTAAATAATGTATTAGTGGTAAATGTTTCACAAAACAAACAAGAAAGTCATATTCTTCAAATAGCTTCACTTTTTGTGGTTATTTTCTTATGTCTAATGTTAAATAACACATTATTGTACTGTATACGTAATGTACAGAGTGTTCAATACTTAACTCAACCCCACAGATGAGAATAAGAACAAGTTTATTGATGTACAGTAATCAAAATGTTAATGCAACCTTGTGTTTTTTGTTTCAGGTACTACCTTTACAGTACATATAACAAAAATATTGAAGATCACTACTATCAACAATTAATGTAAATGTACATCAGTTTACTGTACCTATGGCAATTATACTCAATAGGTTGTATTATCTAATGTATTGAACACCCAGTAAGATCCTCTGATTCTATCCCTCCACATACTGTACTGTAGTTTATAACCTGGCTACAGTAATTAAAATTAAATGAACAATACAGTACAATAAAAAAAGAGGCAAAAGCCAAATAATTAGCTGCCAACATTAATTACCATATTAAAATTTAGAAAGCATAATAATTAAAATTTGCAAAGCCATGGAGCATCATGCAAAGCAAAACAGAAAAAATGCTGGATTAGCCAAGACAGTGAGATTTTAATTACAATCTGGCATGGGGGACAGGTTCCCCCAAGTAGTTCACTTCCAATCTGTGCTGCGACATAATGCACAGTGTTGAGGTGTGCTGAGCCAAGTGTCTGGAGAACCACTGACGGCTGTATACACACAAGAGCAGTCATCATTGTAGCAAAAAATAAAAATAAAATATTCATGCAAAATAAAAAAGTACTGTATTTTCTAGCAAAATATTTCAAGGGCCTAACTATAAAAATATGCCTACTGTACTATAAAAGAACTAAAGAAGTACAAGATACAGTAACTCAAAAAAGTTACAGAAATTACAGTATCAGTCTACAGTACAGATCATTAGCTGCAATAATACTGTACTGTACTACAGTACAGTGCATACTTCAGTACTGTACAGTATATAAAAAAGCAAAACATGCTTTTGTAAATGCTACAATGTACTGTACCTGTATACAAATTCAAAAGGTATCTGAACACAAATAATAGGATTATAATTAATTTGGATGATTTTGATGATAACTTTAAAAAGATAAACGGGGGTTTGTAAGACTGACTGAAGCAGTAACTGTAAAAGTTAAATTCAGGATCTGTCACCATGGATTTAGGTTTTGACAATTTCAGTCGTTCAGAAGCTAGATGAACAAGTGTGGGAGCCAGCTCCCACACTTGAATGGGTTTATTAAATGCATTTCCAAGGCTTCTCACACCAGTCGTACACATCATTAGAATGACTGAGAAAATGGCTCATTGTCTTATTATGAAATATTTGTGTAAAATTTTTATCAATTCCACACAGCTTATACCAAGGCGCTTCTCAGCTCATTCCATGTTTTTTTTTTAAATGTACCTAGCCTGGATGTGTTCTGCACACAGTACTGTACAATAAACTGTATTATAGGATACTAAAATCATAATTTTTTTTTTATGATATATGGTAGCTTATTAACAAGTTTAAATATTCTCCATAAAAACATTAAATTACGCATTTTAAACAGCTTCAAGTACTGTATGATACAGTTTTAATATTGAGCAAAATATATAAATAACTACAGTAGTACTGAAGTATAAATTTCCATAAAAATGACCTTAATACTGTTGAAATAGTTTACAAATTTAACCCAGGCTAACACTGGTCAATGTATATTTTGCCACTTATAAATATTTTTTTCCAAAACGGACTTCAAAAGAATTATTCTTTATGACCTTTATTCTATAAACTTATGCTCTTGATATTACTCCACAAGAATAAAACTCCTAAGGTGGGATCCATTTTTCATATCTTGGTAAATGTATCGGAAACAAACCAAAACATCCTGTGAGCCATTACTGTACAGTACTGTATTTTAGATCCATCAACTAATACAGTATCTATCAAACTTCTGTTGGTTATAATGCCCCTCTATACACAGTACTGTAGAGTATGATGACAGCCCCCAAGAGTACAACGAATGACAGTAGTATGATGCTTCTGCTCCCTAAATGCGATGAATTAACACCTAGAATGTGATGTCTCAACCTTTTTAATGTGATGACTGATTCTCTTGCGCTTGATGACTTTGTATTCAGGGGGTTAAGTCACCATACTTAAGAGGTTACTATCAGGTCTAAATGCAATGTAAAACTTGACACTAAGAGTGAACCTAACAGTGTGTTTGATGGTGATGTTCTCAAAAGATCAGTCCTGAATTAAGCAACATTACCAGTATTAATACAGTAAAGTAAGAAATTAACACACACACGCCACATACTGAAGGTTAGGAACACCTGTATAAATATAATCAAGAGCAGCTCCACTAAATATAATCAGTGGTGACGAGCAATGAATTGGAATTGAACTTTGGCACAGTGGCTAGTTTATTGTGCACCATCATATTCATCCTGCGAGTGGAAGGACAAAGGGGTGAAGATAAATTAAAGTGTGGTGGTACAGCGGTAATGAATGTACAGTATCTCTCACCAATATGAGCCCGGACACATGTGAGAGGTGTTATCCAGTGTGACCCTACCATACATCACAGGTCCCAGACTCCAGTTTCCTCTTGTATTAGCACTGGATAGACCAATCATTTGAACAGCTAGTTAGCTGATAAGTGGTGGGAAAAATGTACGGTAGATTGTTTAATTGGGAGTTTATTACTTAAATACACAGGAGCCCAGGTTAGGTCATTTTAGGTCATTTGCGTGGGAAATGTCATAGAAGTGTCTTAAACTTGTCTAACTATAGGAAAAACACATTGCTCAACTCGAGCGCCATATTGGTCGAGAATGCAAATTAACTGTTCTGTTCATTCTCTCTTCCATTTTTGTTTTCAGTTCTATGCAAATAGTATCTCCAAATCCTAGGTCAATTCCATAAGTTATTTGTGTTTTTTTTTCTATTTACCCAGTCTGACAACTGCTTTTTATTAAGAAAAAGTAAAATTGCATTTGTTGCCACCATGCAATTCCTAACCTAACCTTGCTTCGGTTTGTGGCAACAAGTGCAACAACACAAAAAAGTGTAACTCAAAAGACGATATTTATTAAAATGACAAAAGGTGCACACTTAACTAGGGTGGAGGATGTGGGTATTCCCAAGACAGGAAAATTTTCGAATTTCTACACTAGGTAGTTTAGATGAATAAGAAAGGTAAAGTACTACCAAAATCAAATACATATAACATTATTTTTCCAATTAATTTGGTATGTCATTCCCGTAGGGTCAAGATTCGAGTGATTTGAATGCGTCACAACAAACAGAAATAATATCAAACAGACTACAAGTGGTGACTACATAATAAATACATCACGTTTTACCTGAAGATTCAAAATTATGTTAAAAGGTAGAATTAAGTTATCCTGAAGGGTAAACAACACAGGTGAAGGCAGGTGTGGCTCAGGTACACCAGACACACACTCCACGGAAATGACTCGGGGCCAATACTGAAAACTTGTGTCCTGTAGGTGTATTTACTTCTTTATTTTATTTTGGTAAGCCATCTAATATGTATCGTATACTTATATATAACTTAAATTTGGCAAAACGAATAAATAATTTGATTAGTTTTTAATTGTTTTTAATAATTTCTAATTTGTTTTCTGGAACGGCCCTGACCTCCTAGTTCTTCACCTGCCCGCAAGATGTCACTGTATTCATTCACTAAACAACAACACCATTAGTTTCCAACAAATGAAATATATAGAGGAGTTTATATATATTACTTCAACTTAATTTGTTAATACATTTTCTACAACAAAAATCATTTCTGAATTAGATTTATAAATAATAGATATAAACTGCTTTCATTAATTTTGCTTTACATAGTGTGAAGGAACAACACTCTCTGGCACCACTCTTAAGTTTACCGCTAACACGAGAAAGAAACAACACTCTCTGAACTCTTCTGTTTAATAAAAGGTATACGGGATTATGATAATTACTGAGGTTATATTAAATATGATATATCGCCAGACTTAACCAGCAGTTTATGACAGTTTAATAGATATGTTGTACACTGGTAAATAAATCTTCGGGCACCTCATATAGCCACTGCAGATTATATTTTTTTTATTTTTTTGCTGAAATAACCCAATTGGGTTTTTGAACATGGTTTAATTATGATACAGACTGAATAGTTATTTTTTATACTGGAACACCGACCTGTGACAGGCAACAAACTTTTTTCTTAGATTAGGTAATACTGTAGGGCCATATTCATGTCATGACATTAACCATGAGGCTAATATTGAGGACTAACCAGCCAGGTATTATTTTACTTGAGGACATGACGTGCCCCAAAGTTTTTAACTACTGGAACATTTAGGTTAGTTTAACCTTGGCCTACCGGGGGTCCGGCTATGGGTTAGGTTAGGTTTTGTTAGGTTAGGTTAGATGACTCGTTTTCTCCCAGGCTCTCCCCCATTATTGTTGGGGGGGGGGCAAAAACGATAAATTTCCGCCAAAAATAAAGGTCAGATTCGTTTAAAACACACCAAAATACACTGGAAAAACATAATGGTCAACCCCTAGGGACTCATGTCCTAAAGTAAATATTTACCATTTTATTTTCTTACTATATTTTCAACAGTGAGTTCTGATATGATAATCATTTCTTAGGTAAATGATGAGTTTCGTAGATAATTAGGCACTTAGGCAAACATATTGATGTTTTGATCAACGCCAGTGTGCCGCACTGTCTGGGTGGTTGCCCTCACCTCCTTTAAAAGCATAAAATTATACCATATTACAGTAAGTTCTTTCTTTTGGCTAATATTGATGACTATACCGCCGACTTATTTGTTTTGATGTTTGCGGTATAGTCGTCAATATTACCCGGTTAAGGTTAGGTTAGGTTGAACTTTTAAAGAAGCACTTTTAACACATTGGCCATAACTACGACAATGTCCACTATGTGAAACTGCAGTATTTTCAAATTCGTTTTCTATGATAAATCATCATTGGTAAATTCATCAATACAGTAATACCTTTCTGCTCAATATGCCCCCCAGCTATGAAGTTAGGTAAGGTTAGGTAGGTTTCTTTGGTTAGGTTGGTGAGGTCTCCTAACGAATGTAAAATTGTGTTAAAATAATTTTATTTCTTGTACAAAATATTTTGAGTTTTGCTACAAATGGAAAATATATTTCAGTTTATGTCCAAATTGAATAGTGAAACTGGGCACAAGTAATGATGTTTACTTGGTGATATAAATTTGAAAAGTGGAATTTAATGCACTTGAACTTGAAGAGAAGACAAAGTTGGATCTAGTTAGGCTTCTTTTTTTTTTTTTGTACCCTCATTGTTGTAAGTGGTAGACCTTGCCTTTCACATTGGCTTGGGAAATGATCTTGGGCCTGGTTGGTGACCACTGCCCGAGAGTAAGATCTTCAAACAATTGGAGGAACTGTAACTCGTAGTTTTTAGGACGATTTATTTATTTTTATTTTATTTTTTTGTCTTGAACACGAATCTTATTTTGAAGTGTTAGCCCCCGGCACCACCATGTATTTACTTTACATTACGTACATGATTTGTCACAGATAAGACGAACGAACCAAACCTACCCATTCTAGGATTGACGTCAGTCTACATTAGTTTGGGTTAGTTTTGGTAGTTTAACTTATTGGAGCAGACACTACATACGTATTTGCACCCAAAAGCTATCCTGACCTCTGTTGAAAGTAGAATGAGCAGGCACCTGATTATTTACCCAAACATGTCATAAAGTTCATGTGCCAAATACAATACAGTACTCACAATGGACGAGTTGACGGTTGGAATTTTTTCATAAGAGGGCAGGTTAATGGGTAAAGAAAATGCTTAAATTCACTTTGGTAATGATATTTTTAATTAAATTGTGCCAAAAAGTGTCAAAAATAAGGGTTAAAGTTGCTAAAAAGTCACGTGACTGTGAAAAGCTCTGTGATTGGTTGTGATGTCACTGGTTGGGGCGAGCTTCCCAGCGAGAGGCAGCCAGCTATAGTTGTCCAACCTTCTCGGCTGATTGGCTCTGTAAATAAATATTATTAGATAATTAAATGTGCTTTACTGTGCAACAGTAATACTATTTTGAATATACACTATAAATATTACTAAGCACATGAACTAATCCAATGGATATTAGCTGCCCATACAACAAATTTCATAGTACTGTATAAACATTCCAAACAATATTGGTTTTATTTTGGTTTTGGTCATCTGGGGAACCTTAAGATTCTAACTACAGTATTTGATTAAGTACTTTAAACAATAAGACACATTATCTCTACAGGATTTCTGAAGCAAAAAAATTTTTTTGATTGCATAAGAAAATACAGATATGTTAGGTTAGGTTAGGGTATGATGAGTTATAAGGTTAGCTTAACATACATCAGTAAGGGCGGTAGTAACTGAAAACTAGTGATTTCCGATAGAAATGAACGTCTAAATTGTTCGTAACACATTGCAAACCATCAGAAAAAAATATAAGTCTGCATGTCTAAGTACAGGGATGACCCAAACTTAAAATTTACCCAATATAGACTATCTCGAATCTACAGTAAGCATCCAAATACTAATGGTAGTTAAAGTAAAATTTTACCCATTAATTAATATAAATGATGATATATCTTAGTGGTTCATTAGTGAATCATCAAAACAATAACAGCACTATGTTGTCTTGCTAACTAGCACCAGGCTTTCTCAAAACAAAGTCCAGACAATGTCATTACTTCTAAATTTACTCGTATCTCCATCTTATACTGATATACTCTGTAAATGCACTGAAAAAAAAAAGAAAGTCTACCAGGTAAGAACACATGACAGCTGAGCTGGTGTGAACATGGGCATTTTGTATGTCTAAAAGAACATAGAATGGAGGAAACTGCAGCGGGCCTATTGACCCATAGTGGGCAGTCCCATTTACACCCAACCCCTATCGCTGATATATCCATCTAAACTATGTTTGAAGCTGCTCTTCACGGCACATTTTTCACTTACGAAATGTCCATGGCGTAGACCATAAAAATACACCCTTAAAACTTACCTGAACGTGATATATGGGGTCTGAAGAGGCCATCCCTTCTACTACCTCTGACTGCAGCGATGAGTTTGAAACTACAGTAGTAACGTCATTGCAAATGGCGGCCTGTTTCTAGAGAAATAAACTTATCTCTACTATCATAGCAGGACTTTAAACCTTTATTACAAATTATATATACCGTATCACTCTATGAACGTGGCAGAGTGTATTTCTTGTGTTTGCCCAGAACCGTCAACTTGTCCATTACTAAACTCAAAGGTTTGAATGTCCAGTGATTAGTGGTATTTAAAGCCAGTACAATATCTGCACCATTGATTGCAAATATAGTACAGTACAGTACTCACTTCCAATTTTTGTAGAAAGCTATACAGTATTGGTCTCTCTTTAGACACTGGTATTATAAGTGATAGGTTCTTTGTTTGGAAAACTAATTTTGAAGAAAGTTGGGAGAAAGATCATAAAAAAATCTCAAATTCGATTGAATTTTAGCAGCCATTGACCTACAGTAGTTAGGGACTTCAGAATGCTATGGTTATATCGAAAAAAAATTTTAGTACTGTACTTTTTTAATGGAGGCCTTGGCTCTATGTTCACTGAAATATTGTTGTACTTATGCATAATATGAACTTATACAAAGTACATACTGTATTCTTGATTTTATGTACAATAATGTACAATATCAGTATATTAAGAAATGTAACTTTTTAATCTTACAGAATGATAAAGCAAGTTCCTCAAGTAGATGAGGCAGTAATGGTTAGGTTGAAGCTGTCACCATGAGATCAGCAAGGAAGAAAGAAAGTGAGGACCCATGGCGGGTAAGCAGTTGCATTTTTGTAAAAGATTTTCTAAAATTCTTCTAATGATATCAACAGGTGTGTGGATACAACACTCACCTCCTATCCTGATCCACTTAGTTGTGAATGATAAGATAATTTTTTGGTTGGGAAGTCAAAATGATCAGGTGCAGTGCCTGTCATACTGCCTGTGTGTACTGACAGCTTAGTATTCAGTATGGTTTATGTATACTGTACAGTAGGGTGTGTCAATTTTGTCAACATGTTAAAAATCAAATTTGGTAGTCAAAATATTGTGCCTCTTTATGTCTAAACTTGAGATTAGCAAACAAAAATGAATTGAAATAACCCTCACCTACATCAATTATACCTTAAAGTTTCAAATATCAGTATTTCAACAAATTAATGAGACTTGATTAGAATTATTCACTTGATATTAACTAATCTCATGTAAGCATATGGATTATGGAGTATTTTATGGTTCTATAGCTTGTGTACAATATGCATGTCAGAACATGAACATGAACAGGCTCTCCGTGTGGGACAGTTTAATTCTTGTTTTGACTTGTACCAAGCGTGAGGATAAGGCGCCCGGCTCACTCTCCTTCTAGATATCATAGACGGTGGTTTGCTCTCATTGCACTTGCACCTACTCTACCAGACGAATTCTACATTTTAATTATTGTAAGTAGGGCATATTGATTGTCGCAGTTACTTATATCATTGTATAAAACATTATGTTCTAAGAAATTATTATGTTATTTCTGTTACAGCATTTTTGATAAACAAATTGATATTTTTTGAAACAACAATTGAATTATGAAACATTGAAATATTTTTCTATTTGTCAGATAGTGTGAAGATGTCAAAATTGAAGACAAGAAGTCAGTTGTCAACCCACTTGAGCCTGCTAGTTGGTAAAGGGAAGGAGCTTCCTGTATCAGAACTTCCAACAGTGAGAGACATGCTAAGATTAGGGTTACTCCTTCGAGAAAAAAATGCAAAGGACAGAAGGAACTATACAGATAAAGAACTCATAAATGACATGATAGTCCCTCTTCTGCATCAATGGACAAAAGCTAATGCACTATTCAAACCACCTGTGATTAATCAGTGTCGAACTATTGAGCTAAAACTAACGAAATTATGGCACAAAGCAGTTGAAACATCACTTGGTAAAGGAAACTTGGCCAGGAAAAATGAATTTCTGCACACACTTGATACTCTGTTTGACATTTTGACCTGCAAGTGCTCCATACAATTATGTTCTGAATCCAACTGTTCTCACTCAGGTAAGAGAGAAAATAATTCCCACATTGATTGTGGTTGTCCTCGTGAAAAGAAGATCCCTGTTTTAGAGCTTGAATTTATAAAGGCACAGAGGACAAAGGCAGAAGGCCAAGGAAGTATGCAAATGGGTTCAATAGATTATTCAGAAACAAAGAAGCAGATTGCTAATGCCAAGAAGAGAGAACAAATCCGAGAGAGGGAACAAAAGAAGAAAATGAAGAGTGAAGAAGCCATCCAAAGAGAGGAAGAGCTGTGTCAAGATGTTTATCACTTCTTTGATAGTTCTTCTGATGAACAGGAAGCAACATCAGATGATAGTTCCAAAGAGCCATCTGAACCTTTACCAAAGAAAATGAAATACAACACAAGAAATATTTCAAACATTGCTTTAGCTAGTATTCGCCACCATGCTGGACTTCGTGAGGCTGCAGAAATTGCAACTGCCGCTTGGATAGATGCAGGCCTCATCAGCCGAGAGGATGTATCTTTGGTGATAGATCATAATAAAATTAGAAGAGCACAAGAAAAAATAATGAAGGAAATATCTGATCAGCATGAAAAAGATTTAAGCGAGGGAGGGCTCTCCTGTCTTTTGTTTGATGGAAGAATAGATGACACAAAAGTTTTGCTAGAAGTAGAGGGAGTGAACAGAAAGTTTCCAGGTCTCATCAAAGAAGAACACTACTCTGTCTGTTCTGAGCCTGGTGGTCGGTTTTTGTTTCACTTTGCTCCCGAAACTGAAGTAGAAGGGAAGAAACATGCAGAGGTCATTGCTGATCATATTTTATGTTGGGTTCAGGAGAGAGGACTTGGCAGTTCACTGCAGGCTGTTGGTGGAGATTCAACTGCAGTGAACACCGGATGGCAGGGGGGTGTAATGACGCATTTAGAGAAAAAACTAGGAAGAAGACTTGTTTGGATTGTATGTGATTTACATACAGGCGAGCTACCTCTTCGTCATCTCATCCAGGAACTTGATGGTCCTACAAAGAGCAACAACAAGTGGTCAGGTCCCCTTGGCATCATGCTGGATGAAGCAACACAACTAGAAATAAATACAACCTTTCCAAAGGTCGAAGTTGGCCCTCCCCTTCCGGCGTTGTCTGAAGGAGTCATCAAAGATCTCAGCACAGATCAATCCTATGCTTATCGTATTGCCCAAGCAATAAGATCAGGAGAAGTGCCTCAGTCATTGGCTCTCTTGGAGATTGGACCTGTCAGTCACAGCCGTTGGTTAACTACAGCTCTTCGTTTCTGCAGGATTTGGATTTCCAAACACGAATTGAAGGGCAAAGTGCTGAAGAATTTGAGGTTAATTGTTGAATTTATTATTGGAGTTTATCTTCCCCAGTGGTTTAGTGTGAAACTTAATCCTATGTGGGTGGATGGGCCCAATCACCTTTTGTTTCAATTGCAGCTAGTAAGAACACAGAGGAAGGTAGTGAGGGACATCGTGTTACCTGTGGCAAGAAGGTCCGCTTGGTATGCTCGATCAGAAGCAGTTTTGCAAGCAATGCTTTGCAGTCAATGTACCAATCTCCGAACCGAGGCTGTAGAAGTCATTCTAAAGATTAGAGGAACGCTAATAGATGACGACCAGTTGGGAGACTGTTCGTTTCATTCAAGAAAAGTTCCCCCAATAAACGTCAATGCCACCAAATTGTCAGAATTGGTTGACTTGAGTTTGGAAGTCTTAGAGCCACCATTGACAACAAGTCTAACTAGCCAAGAATTGAGAAACCTTAAAGAGACTCCAATGCAGGTGCCGAAGTGGCCTTCCCACACTCAAAGTGTGGAGAGATGTGTGAAAATGGTCACAGAAGCAGCGGGCCATGTTTACAGCCACGAGAGGCGAGAAGGTTACATCAAAGCACAAATAGCAAGCAGACTACTGATGACAAGAAACCAAAGCAAAGAGAGTATGAAGGCATTGGTTACTTTCAAATAGACTACGGATAATAAAATATAATAATTTGAAACTTGAAACAGTAACATGTGTGCAAACGCTGGTTATGTTATAAATTCACAAATATGTACATTTAAAAATCCATTTGATGTAGGTAGGACTTATTATAAAAAAAAATTTATGCCAGAATATTGTTTTGCATGCTTAAAGACTACAATAAATTGCTACCAAATTACTCGATTTTCAATTTAGCCAGTTCACCCCCTAAATTGACACACCCTACTGTACAGTACTGCCCCAAATGACCATCAGGCCATTTTATGAAGTTATTTGGGAAAATTGTTGGGTGGTATAGAAACATGATCTTAAGCTAGGATTCCATATATGTGTCTGTGGTATGCATTTGTGGGATGCGTTTGCGCTAAATTGCCCTGAAAAATGGACACCTTTGTTTCCATTTGCATGCAACTGTCTGTTAGCAGGAATAGGGCAGGAAAGATGGCTCCTAGTGCATCGAAGCTACGAGCCTTATATGAACAGGATGATTTGCTATTAAACATCATGGGTTTGTATAAGATCATGTGTAAATCAAGGGAGGGAGAGACAAGGAAACATAGATGGTGGGTTCATAGATTGCTGCTGAATCAGACCAAATATGGAGCCTACAATACTCTGGTAAAAGATGTAAGCTTGGATGAAGAAAAATTCAAAGAATATTTTCATCTGAACAGACAGCAGTTTGCATACTGTATGTTCTTTCTCTGGTTGATGAGGAGGTTTTGGTGAAACTGCAGGAACAGCGAAGTCATTTGCACAAGGCAGCAACTTGCAATATGTATAAGGTGAGTCATGCTTATAAACAGGAAACAATAGGAACCGTAGATAAATATTAAGCGACACAAAAATTAGTCTTCCTTTTATTGTTTCAATGAACCTTCATTTTAGAACACTTGTGTCAAAAATGTATGGATCTCGTAAAATGATAAATAACGATTGATGCTTAATGAGTTAAGTTATGAAATAACACTTGCTAGGTTTTTAAATGTATTATATAAATGCATTACAAAAATAGGTTGGGATATATTCTGAGTGAAATCAACTTCTCAGTCTCCTAGACGAGCCGTGGTCACCATTCTTGACCAGACCGTATAAAAAATTGCCTCAAACACAATATCCGAGAGAAATAATCAAAATAAGTCACTCGATTTCCTCACCGTGTTAAGATGTATAAATACTGTACCAAAAATAAAATCCCCTTAAGTTGGCACTAATCATAGTGTTCAGTCACTAGAGCAGGGAGAACCTGTTGAGACTGACTTCATCCTGTCCCCATTTTGGCAACCTCTTCCACCTGGGGCAAAAGTGTTGGTTACTATGAGTGGAAACAGGCTGCTGTTGACTCCCACATAGCTGATGGAGAACATTGAGTGTAAGGATGATCCAAACAGGCCTTGGGTCAATGCTAGGCATTTACATGCCTAGATATAAAGCTAGACTTCGCATTCTGGACTATATCACAAAAAACTGTTTTTTACAAAAAAAAAGTCTTTTTTTCCTTAAGGAATTTTGCTGGGTGAGGAGAGCAAACACGGATAGTGACATCACAATGTGGGATTCCGGCGTCCTTTTCCATGCGGTTGTGTTTTCAAATTCAATTGCTACAGGGAGCGATTGACATGTGCTGCAAATGCATAACGCTTACGCTACCGCTAACACAACCTTGCCAATGGAAACACCGTGCACATTTCAAAATAATATATTTTTGCCGCTGCCACGTGAATGGAATCCTGGCTTTACACAGTTAAAAATATTGGTGTTTCATGGATACACATACAAGTAATATCTCCCTTAGCCGGAATCCCTCAAACCCGGAACTCTCCGATAGGTGGAATTGAAATTTTCTGAGGGGCACATTTCCGGAAAATTCTGAAAAAAAATTCCTGATACCCGGAAAATTGCAGGGATGGAGATTTTTCCGGGTTTGAGAGATGATAATGAGGCGCATTTTCTGGAAATTCTGAGACAATTTTTCCGTTACCAGGAAAATTCCGGGTATGAGAGATTTTTTTCCGGCTTTGAGAGTTGTCTTGTTACCCGGAAATCTCTTATTCCTGGAAATGCTCTGCACCAATTGTTCCGGCTAACGGGGGTATCACTTATATTTTTTTTTTTTTTTCTTCAGATTTCCTTTCACTCTCAAGCCTGGAAAGGAAACTTCCAGAGGGAGTTTGGCATCAGATACACTCTATTAATAATAGGTAGAGTGGTACCTGTACTGTATAATCACTTGGCTTGCTGGCTTCTTTCCACCTTGTCTGTAGGCTTTAGATTTTCTACCCTGACCACTCATTTAAGTAGGCAGGGTGTTGGCTGACCTCAGGTTATGGAAGGGATAGATAATGTTAAAGCAAGAATTTATCTTTATTACCGTACTGTTCTGAATATTCTCTCTAATTATACAGTACTGTACTTTATGTAGGTCTTGTATGGTACATGGACAAGAAGACAGTGACATTTAGCTAGACAGATAATTAGGGAAGTGGCCAGATAAAATTCTATTTTTCATAGTTCCGTTCCTTCCTTCTCACATTTATGGTGTTCATGTCTGATATCACAGCTTTTAAAGACACTAATTTTTTCTTCAACACCATAGACATTATTGTGTCATATATTGTAAGGAGGAAGTAAGCTTATTCCCTGCCATTATAAGTTATAACTAAACAGTCACCTGGAGTTTATTGATCTATGTGATGAGTAGACTCGTTTGTTTTCAAGACAAGATTGTATGAGATATATGTACAGTATACTTTGTCTCTGGGTAACATATTCCCACTTAACAAAGATGGGTTAAATCAATAGCAGTATACACCCCTCTCTCTTTTTATGTCATTCTTAGTATCTAACAACTGTAATATAATGAGTAAATATTTGTTGTATACAGTACTATATATTATCAGTTTTTTTGTTAAATAATATTTTCAAAATATTTACAGTTCTTCATAATTTCAGGGTTGGAATGAGAGGGAGGCCAGCCTCAAGGACTTTTTATCACCTGAGGTGTCCATTGAATGGTCAAGCAGTGATGAAGAATTTGACCCAAAATCCTCTAAAATTACTTCTCTAACTGGGGTAAAACTCATTAATTTATCAAAAAACAAAACACCATCATTAGATTTTCCAAAGAAATTGGAAAAGAGGAATGCTGAATCATTAAACATTAAGAGTCAGATAGACAGTGTGTTTAATGAAGGGCCCTGTCACAGAAATTCTTCAGAATCAACTGGAAGGTTAAAACTGGATTCCAAAAGATTAGATTTATTACAAACACCAGTAACAAAAAATTTTGCCAACTCTGGTGAGCAACACTTGCCTTCAAGCACTTTGGAGACTCCTAAAAAAGTTAGATATGACAGGAAAATATGTTTTGAGAAAGACCTCACAGTGTCACCAATCATAGGTTCACGCAGGAAAATTAAACCTAAAAGACAGTTGTATGAATATTCTTCACCAACAAAATCCCCAGGTAATGACATAAACAACATAGAGCCAACTTCCCCCATTCTTGGATCACAATATAAGCAAAGAACTGTATACAAATTTAAATGTTTTGACATAAACCTCAGTACAGGTATTAATTTTACATCTAAACAATTACATGATGGTGCTGGAAATTTAAAATCACAGAGTGAAATAACTCAAGATGTGGCTGAGACACCCAGTGTAAAAGCTTCTATCACAGATGAGAATGCAAAGTCAATACTCAAAAGGAGAAAGCTCAGTAGGGGATACACTCCGGAAAGACAGAAAGAAAGACTCAGTAAAGAAAAAGCTAAAGTAGAGGAGAAAGAATGTAGTACCACTGTTAAAGAGTCATCATGTGTGTATAATGAATCTCAGAAAAAAGATGCTGAAAATAACTTTATGAAAAGGAAAACAAACCTTGACGTAGACAATAAGTCCAACAACTTCAAAACCTGTAAGGCTGAAGAAAGAGATCACTGGAATATGAGAAGGAATTTACAAGATCACAATCTTGGAGAAAGAACTTCTAGATCCTCATTTTTTAAAAATTATTTTCTCCAACATAAGGAAGAAACATGTGGTGGTGATAAGAATTGCATTGAACACAACAGTTCACAGAATGGTAATCCAGTGACTAAAGTGGCTGATAGTCAGTCTGACGTAGAGATTGACAGTATTTCTTCACCGTTGAAAGACACTCCTTCCCATAATGGGACGCCTTCTTTGGTAAGTAACTTAGGAGTTGTAACACTCATTTTTGTGTAAGATAAACATTATATTACAGTATTTGAAGCACAATACCTGTACTGTATGCTGCACTACTACATATGAATCAACTGACATTTAAGTACTCTAATCTTATCCAGTACAGCATTGAACAAACTTATGTATTTGCCATTGAAATATTGATTTCATCTTTTTGCTCTGTCCTGTTAATGTTATATTAGTACAGTATTCCCCCCTCCCCCCCTCCCCTCTACCAGCTCTTTAGTGTTCCATAAACTATCCTCCCCCCTAAGAGAAGGTAACTTACTTTACTTTACAGCTGTTTCACATGAGGCTGACTTGGGTAATATTGGAGTTACATTCTTAAATATCAATTATAAATATATGTTTGTTATTATGGGCATAGCAGATTAAGTACACATTTTCTATTTTTGTTTAATTCTCTTATTAAATATACACACACACACACATGTATTGTACCTGTATATCAGCACTAATATCATTATCCATAACTAAATAGAGATAATTTACATTTACCCAGGAAAGTGATAATCCAAGCATCTCATGTGGGTCAGCTCCATCACCGCCTCCATCAACTAAAGAGCAGCAGGAAGTCCTGAAGACTGGTTCTGCTTGGCTCAGAACTCTTCAACACACACCAGAAAAACCCTCAAGTAAAGAGGACACTGAAGGGGCAGTGGAATCAGCAAAAAAGAAACCAAAGAAGTATATTAAAATCATATTACAGTACTGCATACCTCTACTCTCGATTTAACGGAATCTGATATAACTCTTGATGTAGCGACAACAACATTAACTTGGTGCCCTGCCAAGTCCTCACACACACACACACGTTCATTAATTTATGGTAAATGAGTCACTTAGACATTAATTAATCATTATAGCAGCAGGATATAAAACTTATTTGGGTTCTTCAGGGGCTCAGGAACGGAACCTATTTTCCCCCATAAATTATTACCATCAGTATATGATCGATCACTTAACAATGGCTTTTTGAGGTCCTTAACCCCATCTTATAATGGTCATTGCCTTTATATACATTTACTTAACTGTGTAAAACAAGTTGTAACTCTTTATTATCCAATTTTATTATAAGTACCATAACTGACACATGACAGGGTGGGTCCAATGACTTCTGAAATTATATGTACAACTTGTGATGTTTCGGGAGGGTTGGTATGCGTGTCTTCACCCACCGCCATTCAAGTATCCAACACGGGGTGAGTTGGCACATAGGAGTAAAATAAACGGTTAAGTGATTACAAACACATAGTATAAGGAGATAATACACATATATCCCAATACCTATTGTCCATGGTCTCATATTGTTTCACACAGAGTATGCACAGATACTTTTTTTTTTAGCTACTGTATATGATCATTTGATTAATTTTCTGTACCTGGGGGTTTATGTGGTTAAGGACCAAAGCATACTGTACTATATACCATTGAAGAGAAAGGTGCTTCACAGATACAGGTGGTTCCAAATTGTACAAGCACCTTGATACTTTCATTTTTAACAGTTGTTTGTCTCTGATAAGCAAATCCAAACTTTGCAATGCCATCATAGACGTCAAAATTCATCGTTGCCTTGTGTCAACCTGAAGTTCTATTAAATGGCATGAATGTGGGACTTAAGCTGCCAAATATGTCATCAGATCAAATCCGGGGTCACATTGTGTTTCTACACCTCCTGTGGTAACCCATGTCTCCAAATGGCAATGTTGCAGTCGTAGTATCTCTGAATGAATCACGTCCTTTGTTACATGACCAATACTCATTCATTCATAAACAGCGGTACTGTACTACTATTGCGACATAGATGTTTGTGACACAAGTTACCACACGGGGTGTAAGAACACATTTCTGCAACTGTACCCTATGTAAATCCACTGACCTATTCAGATTTTACATGACCCACCCTTGTTTTCCCATGACTTGACCTAAGAAAAGTGACTATCACTCCCCTGACTATAATTTATGGTCCCGTCTTAACGAGACATCAGCTGCTACTCTTTTGTTCTCACTTAACACTTGGCCTAAAAAATAAAATAAAAAATTACTTGTGACCATTGCAAAGGCTCAGGCCACTCCATGAGCTATATGTGACCCTTTATGATGAAACTTACAACCCTGGATTTGTAAGCCCCTGCACTAAGGGAACTGTAAGCTGTAACTGCATAAATAACATTACTATATTTCCACAGGGATGGCCATGGATGGAGAACGCGTTGTCTAATACAGTCAAGGCAGTCCAGTGTTAACATATGGATCCACCAGATGTCCCTCACAAGTTTGCATTGTCAGAAGACTCCATCTTTAAAAAACAAATTACAAACTGATTTAAAAGTATTCAAACTTTCTTCTCCTGGTCCTGGAGGAGAATGTTCCACACACAGTTCTCATAAAATTTTCTCATCCTCAGTGGTTAAAAATTTGGAAAATGTTCTTATAGAAAGTCCAAAATCATCACTCGGTGCTTCATTCTTACCAAGGAAATATATGTGTCTGAAGATTCTAAAAGTTGGTGTCCCAAGTAATGCAGCTCTGTGTAAGGTCATCTTCTGTACACCTGAAATATTTCAGAAAGGTATAAAAATGGAAAATAATAAAGAAGGGAAGCATGAAGAGGGAGAAAATGGATCCAAAGGAAAATATTTAGTATATTTTTCTTTACAAGAGCAAAAATTGACCATCGCCCTACGTGTCAATGATGAGGTTAAAGTTTATTGTCCGTGGTATGTATTTTGAAAACTTATTGTTTAATAACTGACCCTAAAGTATGTAAGTGAAAATTACTTGACAGAATGATCAAAATTCAATATACAGGTGCTCCTTTACTTAAGAATGTTCAACTTACAAACTTTCAGAGATACAAACATCATCACTGTGGGGGGTTACCTGACAGAACAGGTTTTATGTGGATGAGACTGGATTATTTTGAAGAAAATTCCAGATAGAACAAACACTACCAAAGAGGAGAAAAGTGAGCCAGGTTTTAAGGCTGTATTAAAGGGTATAGCTGTACTAAATATCCATAATCTTTTAATTTTTTTACATTATGTTTGGTATCTACAGGAGTAAAGTTGGACTTACAAACAAGCCTCAGGAATGTAACTCATTTGTAAGTGGAGGAGGACCTGTAGTCCCAGTTTCTTAAAAGTTTCTTTTTTCAATGTTAGTCATCTATGTCAGTTGGGTTAATACACTACAGTACAGTACAGTAGTATAAACTTGGGACTAAACAAATTACTTATAACAGCAGCAAAATTAGACAAAATAGCTTCTTTGTAGATCTCTAAACTTCACTCTCAACCCTGCACGTGAGTCGACTAAGCTCATGCATCGCTGTGATGTAAGATCCTACATGCTTCACTAACCAATGATGTGCGAGCAGATGAGAGTACTGTTTATACAAGTTTTTCTAGGACTAACTGCAGACTAGGTTTTGTAATTTAATTCCTAAATGTAGAATTGCAAAATTTTCACATTATGGTAACTTGAAGGAGGTAAGAGCCCTTTTTTCTCCCTATTGTATGAGGGAGAATCCTTTCGGGGTGAGTACTGTATAGTAAACCTCACACATAGTAAACTTTAGAACTGTGGTTGGACTCCTTAAAACTGGTGACCTAAGAATATAGTGTGCCAATAATTTTTTACTTTGCAATTGCTGTATAAGGAATGATGTTGTAGCCCACCATATTTAAAATGGGTATGGAGTGTGCCCATTCTTTCTCCAAATGTTTAAAATCACCATTCCAAGGTGCAAAAATTTTAAACACTTAGCCACAGACACTGTCTAAACATTTTGATGTTGGAGTCTCCACAGTATTTCTGTTGACATAAGTGTTGTTCTCCACTGTTTAGTAAGAGGATTTGTTTAAAATGCATGCGAGATATTTGTCACTGTAGATCTTAGTGATCTCAATGCTAATATACAGTATATCACATATCCTTCAGGCATACTTTAGGTCTTCAGTCCCACAGCACCCCGGTACTCTTTACATCTCACTTCATCATGCAGGAGGATCAACTTATGATAAATAAGAAGCAAGAGATGAAAGATTTATACAGCTTTAAAAATGAAGAAAACAAAAGAGGCACAAAGAGCTTGCTGCCATCCACAAACAAGTCAGGAACCAAGTGGAAGCGTGTCCTCACCACTTGGACCTGCTCATGTACTAAAGGTGGGTGTAGTCTTTACTGTACAGTATATCAACACTTCTTTTAAGTTCTGGACATAGATCTGCTTGGTCACACAGTACAGTATACTAAACCTTTCTTATGTCTCATAGTGTATACAGTGGGCATATTGAAAAGACTCCTGTCCATCCAATCATGTTTCTGTCCTTAAAATTGGTCTCAGGATTGCACAAAAGAAATCCAGTATATACTGTATCAGTGAAATATTCTTTAGGTGGATTCTGGAACTATTTGATGGTACTGTACAGCACTGTACAGTACACTATTATCAAGTTGTGTTCATTTCAGTATGGGCATATATGTTTTATAAACACAACTCTAGTCTTAGGTGAAATAATGTCTCACTGCCAAGTGTCAAAATAACACTTGAGGCTTGAGTATCTTAGGAATTTCTGTTGTAGCATTATGTGAAATAATTCAGTAATTGAAAAAAAAATCCAACATTGCTCTAACTCATCTCAGACAGTAGCACTCTTCAGTACAGGCAATGTTGGTTATACAATGGATCTATACAGTGTATGCTAGATCAGTTTTACAAAGTTAAAAAATTAACACTATTTACCACTATGCGATGGCTAAACATCTGTTTTATGACAGTTGCTACCTGAATGCTTTTCCTGCATTGTTGTTGCCATGAAAAAATTATGTGAAATAACTCACAATATTCCAAGATATGTTAATGCAGTCTCAGAATGGTGTAACACGTGCAACAGATGCGGGATGCGTGGCAGGTTTTACCTGTCCCCGGTGACTGCCAGGCTAAGCAGTTGGGCTTTGTCATGTCGCCCAGAGGATGGTTTGCATGTGGGAGAAGTTATTTTTTTTACATACAATAATATATACTGTACAAGTAAATGTGAGGAATAAATGAAAATAATTATAATACATAAAAAAAAATACTGCATTGCCATTTAGCAATCTTGTCACTGTACACGAGACAGCGGAGCCGTGGGAACACTGCTCCCTTCCTCGTTCTGTGTTTGCTCCTACACATAATAAATGTTTAATTCCTTTATATTTGTTACCTTATGAGAAAAATAAATTTCTTGCACATTCTGTATGAATGATTGTGTGTACATGTAACAGAGTACATACAGTATAAAAAAATTAAAATTATGTATATCTACCCGAAATTGCAAGTTGAAAAATAACGATTACTAGGTTCACAGCTTGACCAACACTCACCCCCCACCTGCTCCCATAATCAACACTAACTCACAGGGACATAAAAATGTTTATTTTCTTTGTTTCTCACCTTATTATAATAATTCCTTTTCTTACTTTATTTCTTTTGCAAATTCTGTATGAAAGATTGTGCGTGCATTTAAAGAAGTAAAATAAAGTAACTACAGGTATGTCTATCAAAAATAATTTGTAGTGACAGCTGGGAGATCACAACTTACTACTGTGCTGTACACATACATATAATGTAAGGTAAATGAAAAAGAATCTTTATTTTGAATAAATTTATTGATTTCATGTCATTTATAAATTATTTGAGTTATTTAAACATTATTTAATCAGTATAGCAGCAGGGTATAAAACTTGTTTGGTCTCTTCAGGGGCTCAGGAACGAAACCAATTTTCCCCCATAAGTTATTAGTATACGGTTGATCACTTATCCATGGCCTTTTGAGGTCTCTAACCCCCATCGTATAATGGTCATTGCATATTCATGTACAGTACAAGTAGTATACACTTAAATATAATTCAAGTGTTATTAATACCTGTAGTAGTACTGTACAATATAGCCTAAGTGGACCTCTCCTTGTCTGTCATACCTCAACACTACATGTTGTTCTGCCACATATTCTTTATCTCCACATTGTTCTTTTTTTCATTGGTCTTTTTACAAACATTAATATGTATTTTAGTGTCTTTGTTTTCTTTGTTTTGTTCCATCTTCCCTCTTCCTTGTGTATGTTGTAGACAATCCTCAATCTTTTAGCTTCAAATTGTTTACCACCAATGTAAGCAAGTGGTTAAAACTTCACCATAAGTATTTATATTAGTTGATACTGAAGGGTGGCTGAAACATTAAAATAAGACTATACCACCTACTAGTGAGTTACCACAGAAGTAGATTAAGATTACAGTTACATTTTGGCTTCAATATGTTCTCAGGTATGGTTCTCTCTTCTAATTTTATGACTTGCATAATGATTTTCCAGACACAGCTGTGTTACCATCTATGTGTAAAACTCATCTTTATGCAGCTGCTCGTATACGTGCTCCAAGAGTAAATATTAAGTTATTGCGCAGTCTTCACACAAGTTTCACTGATGTTAAGGACACACCAGAAGGAGCTAAACGAAAGGTAATCATCACAATAGTATTCTTAAATCCTAACTAACTGACCAAGACAGCTCCTCTATAAATGATTTCTTTCATTGTGTCAGTTTGTTTAGCCAACAGTATTTTCCCCTCCATACTGTATCAAATCAGGTGCTGAATACAGTCTTTTAAATAACTTAGATTGTTGACTTCTTTGTAGGTCCATGTTCATAAAACCCAACAATAATGGTAAAGTATTATCTAGAAAAATTTTCATTTGTTTTTTAATTGAAGTTTAATATTCAGATAACCGCAGTGCTATATAAAGTCCATCAGTGCATCCATTATTTTAGGCGAGGATAAATTTACATTCACTAAACTTTACACCCGTTCCTACACTCATACCTCACTTCTATCCTCCACATTCTATTTCCCATTGAAAAACGCTTCTCAGGTCTTACCTATTACAGTACAGTAGACCCTTGCCATTTACGGGTTTATGATTCTCTAGTTCGACGATTCGTGGTAAGCAGATGGTGGCTAGCTTGTGAGCCTTTTCCTGCAGCGCAACAAGTCACCCCACGCACCCGCAGCGTCTCCCCTTCCTCTGTTTGCAGTCAACCATTGCCTGTGACGTAGCATCTCATGTTGTGCTCTCAAAACTTTAATGTTTCTTTGTGAAATGGCCCCTAAATGACTGCCTGGTATCAATGCAAGTGACACTTGTGGAGTGAAATGTAAAAGGCAGAAGTCAGTGATGACCCTGACAAAGAAAGTTGAATTATCAGATAAGTTAAAAGAGGGGATGAGTGCTGCTGCAGCTGGTCAGTTGTTTGGTACAGGTATACAGTAGTGCACTAAGGTAGCATAAGTTTCTTTTCGCAGTTTTGCCTATTTGTGCCATTCCTTGGAACCTAACCCCCGCAAATAACAATGGTTTATTGTATTTGAGTTTATACTCTAGGACCTTTCTAGTTCTTCTTGTAGTTGGTTCAACAGTATGCCAGTACAGTATAGTACTCAAACAATATTAAGTGTACAGTATATCACTTATATACAGTGTTATGAGTGCAACTTCTTAAAAATAGCAGTGCTACTGCTGTTTGGGCCAAAGTGTAGTGGTGCTACTGCTACAGCTATTCATTTGGAAGAGTAGTGCACTGTTGTTGCCATTACCCCTGATTCTACATTTGAAAAGAATTAGAAATTAGAATAATAATTCCCCAATGGGCAATATGTATGTGTAATTTGTACAATTACAGGCAGTCCCCTATTTACAAAGGTCCAGCTGCATCGAGCAGTTTCTCAGTACAGTACAGGTATGGGACAGTTTATCCGCATTCCAGAACACTCCAAAACCTGGCTATGTTCTGTTCTGGAACAAATTATTTAAAATGAGCCCCAAAAGTAATTCCCATTCCGAGCGGGGCTATTTCCAGCCTTTCCCCCACGTATGAGCTCTTTGTTATGTTATGGTTATTTTTCAACTTGTAATTAGGGTAGATACCATATATGTAATTTTCTTCATTTTCTTTTTTACAGTTACTGTACATACACACTCCATCTTACATACAGAAAATGAAAAAAAAAAAAAACTCGGGGTATAAAGTTAATGTTACAGTGTACAGTTAAAGCTATTTTTAGGGGTGACTCTAGTGATCTGAACATTGGCTCCACAGCCAGTTACAGAGGGTTTACTGTAAATTTTAGGCCTAGCACTTCAAATTCTATAAAAAAAACCTATCTGGCTACCCCCAGTTTCCAAGCATGCTGGATAAATGATCCCATACCTGTACTGTAACTTACATGTGCTCCACAACATGCACATCACTTACCGGTAATTATTATTATTGGCTCATAATAAATGTGTTCACCCAAAATTTTCATTAAAAACATGTTTTTTTTTAGCATTTTAAGCCATTTTGGGCAGTGTACTTATTTTCATAGGCACGTACCTGTATCTCAACTTTTATAATGTCAGCCGATGGAAAAGTGTGATCCAGTTTACAAAAAATTAATTTACAAAGGGTTTTCAGGACATCAGGGAATGCCTGTATTAGAAAAGAGCATCAGTGCACATACAGTACAGCACAGTACAGTATTGTAAAACACAAATATAGATCAGTTACTGAGCAGCTGTGAAAGGAAAAAAGGCTGTATAATGTATATAAAATAAGACCACAAATAAAGCAGTCATAAGGAAAAAACTAATACCCTGTATACCATTACATTTCCTATATCAGTGTGCTGTACAGTATTTATTATTGGGGTATAAGTGCACTGTACTATACACCCTTTATTTTTATTTATTTTCTATTTTTTTTACAATATGTTCAGTACAGGTATTTACACGAGTAAAGTTGGGCTTACGAACAAGCTTCAGGAATGTAACCCATTCATAAGTAGAGGAGCACCTGCATGTATTATTTATTACTGAAATAAATGTGACTACAGTACTGTACATGTATATGGCAGCATCAAGAACTCGGTGCTGATCAAGCTAAATAAAGTAGAGATGTAGTGAAACAGAGAGGGGGGGGGATAAAGAGCAAGTGATTAAGGAAGTTGAAGGTGATGTTGACAGGTGTGGTGTGGAGTATGGCTGGCCAAGGTGGTGAAGGTAAGTCCCCTCTCTCTCTTCGTCCGTCGTGTGTTGCTGCTCTGCACACCCAACATTTTCTGAATGCTAGAAATACTATGTCTTGTTTAAAACTGAAGATATACTAAATGTTGAATATACAGATACTGTATATATTGTGAATACAGAATAAGAGGTACTTACACTGATTTTTTATTATTTTTGAAGACTAGAGTTCATCCTACCTGGACAATTTTGGAGGCTATCGAAATATGTGCCGGGATTTCAGATGTGCCCGTCACCATTACTATACGAGTTCACCGCATCGTAAGTCACAGGTAATTTACATCTTTCTTATTCTTCCATAAATTCCAGAATTCTTGTTTCTTATCTGAAACCAAATACAGGGTATTCCAAAGAAAGCCAATATCTAAGATATCACTTTACAATATACAGTAATCTAAGAGTTGTTTCTGCTTGTGATCTCATGCAAAATTTATTCTCAATACTGAAACTATCTTTGTTTATTCCAATATCCTTCTGTGTTTATTAATCTATCTACAGTATATCCTAATGTCACTCCTGAACAGAAATACTCATTCATAGTTTCTGTTCTTCATCTCAGTTGAAATTAATAAAACAGGTAAGTGAACTAATGAGGCATCATCATCTTTAAAGTGACATGGCAGTATATGTACAGATTTGCAGTAAAGCAGAATTAAACCATGGTACAGTAGCTGTGTTCCAGAAAATGATACATTAAAAGGAAACTAATATGGTTTTGTTCATCTTGTGATAAATTAATGAAAAACAATAATTACAATTATGAATATCACTTAAGTAGCTGTGTATGTGCATGAACTGTACCCATTTGTTTCAGACTCATATTTACCTTAACTTTTCCTTTTCTATTAACTTAGAGGAACTGAAGGTGAAATAACAGATTGGGAGTTAGTGGGTCAAGATGCTGCTGGAATGTTCTGCACAGTAAAGATCCCCAACCGTCCCCTGGCCAATAAGTTGACTGGTTTACTGGAAGGAGAAGGTGACACACATACATTGACACACGTTTCAGTACATCAGCGCCTTACCAATACTCAGTAAGTTGATCTGTAGTGGTAGTGACGTAACACTTTGAGTAAACAATAAATTGGCCTTTGATTAGAAGCTTTTCTTTATTAAGCACCTCTATCTACCTTCCTTCTGCTCCTAGTGTGCTTGGTAGTACAGTATTATTGTTAATGGAGCCATATAGTATAGAAGTATCTCACTAAGTCATGCTAGACCAATTTGGCTGACCCTTTATATTGATTGGTAAATGCTCTCTGAGTCAATAATCAAAAGGTAATGTATTTATAGATACAGGAAGATTGATGGAAAGCTATGTTGTAGGTCTTATGTTAATGTCTTGAACTTAACAGTAACCAATACAGGAATACCCTGGTTATCACAAGGGATGCATTCCAAATAGTCATTGCATTTAATGAAACTGCAAATGTTGGGCAATTTTCCCCATAAGAATTAATGTAAATAGGGGGATGCACTCCCAGCCGACAACTTTCACAACATATTTTTTTATACATACTCCTCATTATCCAAGGTTATTAGGAACAAGGGTTGCATGTATACTGTAGTACCAGTAAATGTGAGAAATAAATAAATATTATACTAATAAATAAAAAATACCACATTGCCAGTTGGCAATAGTTTCACTACACACGGGAGACTGGAGTGGTGGAGATCTCCACCACCGCTCCCCCCTCACACATTCCAGGCGACTCCAGCCAACAGTTGCAAGAAATGTTCATTATCTTTATGACCTTATGATAATCGTTTCTTTCTTCTTTTTCTTTTTTTGCACATTCTGTATGAAAATTGTGTGTACATATAATAGTAAAAAAAAACAAAAAGTATATCTACCCTAAAATTTAAGTTAAAAATAACAATAACAACCACCACCACCAACAACACCAATTACACTCACCACCAACAACCCACCACCACACTCACGTGACAACCAGCCACCATTACCTCACACTACCCACCACCACCACACTCTTGTGACCACTAGTCACCACTAAGTCACACCAACCTCTTGCTGCACCCCCTCACTCTACTCCTGTGGCCACCATCACCCTCATGCTGCATCCTCCAACGATTGCGCCCTAACTACTTTAGACATAAGAAATGGTTATCTTTATGTTTTTAACCTTATGATTATTTTTTTATTTATTTATTTTGTATTTTTTTGGCACATTCTGTATGAACAATTGTGTGCGCATGTAACAGAGTAATAGAAATTGAATAAAAGTACATATATCTACTCAAAATTAGAAGTTAAAAAATAACAAAAGCAACTCAAAGGTTGGCCCAGTAGGGGAGGGGTAAGGTGATGTAGCGATGGTGGTTTGCGATCTGCCTAGTTCACACATAAATGTTCATTATGTTGGGCTTTACTTAGTTAGGCCTAACTTCACACAAGCGTTTTTGCCCTGCATGGGAGAAGGCATGTGTTCACACGGGCATGTTTTTCACGCTTCAGTTCACCTGCATCTGACAAAAATAATCACAAGCACTTCCAGCCCCTTCCATAGATGCACCACAACTGATACGCGGGAAAAACATACTTGTCATACAAAGCATTTTTTCACACCGTGGTTTGGAAGTACAGGTGAAAGGCATGGGGTGATCGTATCGAGCACGTTCTCTGTCCCATTGAACTTTATTAATTGCTAACTGTGCAGATTAAAACCACTCGTGTGTGAAACAGGCTGTATGTCGGAATGTGAGAGCTGCGGCTAACCCTCCCGGTTTGAAATATTACTGTAGGTTATTGTAATTTTTCATTTACAAATAAGTGGGGTATGCTTTGTAAATATCAAATAAGGATGTTAAAATATCATTTGTGGATATCAGGGTTGTGAATAGTGAGGTATTCCTGTATTAGGTTTGTATGATGACTCCTCCCATACCTCATTACTTTCAGAAATCCTGGTTTGTTCTCTCTGATATCATCACTACACACAGCCTACCAGGCAGAAGTACGCAGTAATAAGCTCATCTACCCGCTTCTGCAAGACAAAGCTTCTTGCCCTACTCAAACGTATTGCTATGCATTTACTGTCTCTTTAGGATTCACTGAACTGTTGCATAGTGGGTATGAAGTGGTTATCCCAATTACACTACCCTATTGGTCATTACAGGAGGCACTGCAGGTGAGTTTGTTTTGATGAGTACAGTATACATATCTGTATTTATACAGAAAATACTGAATACACTCCGTATCCTATTTCTTTAGCAACATTTATGAATAAACTTTGAATAGCAGATGGGGATCAAAGGCATAGCTTGGGCAAGGGGGGGGGGTGACAGCCACCACTGATCTGGAAAAATATCTGGTTCAGTTGGAAAACTAGAGTAGAGTCCACTTGAATTTTTTGTACATAATTGTGCTGACAATTTAAGTATCTGCCTAAATGACTCGTGTACTAAATGTACTGAAGCAGTTACTTTCTTTGGCACATTAGAAGGTATACCTATATTATTTCTTCACAGTAAGCATATTCCAGCTTCATGCATATTCAGACATATGTAAAGACCTTGGCTTGTCAGAAATAACTTTCAAGAGAACTCAGTGCATCTCAACTTGTAAAAACAACATTTGTAAATGTTTCAAAATTAAGGGTTGATAAATTTTTTGACACATAAGTGCGATGTGGAAAATAGAAGGTAGGGAATGGGAAATAAAAACTCATGACTATCAGAAGAAATGAATAAAAAATAATAACGAATACCTGACAAGTCAGCAGCAGATGGTCCTATCATAGATGGAAAGTATGATTTCAAAGTGAACGTCTTTTACAAGGTACCTGACGCTGTATGTACACAGGTCTCGGAGTGCTTTAACAGCTTCCATGATACAGCGGTAAATTATAGTTGTATTTTACCATCATATTATAAGTTAGACAAAATGCACTCACACAATTACAAAGGTTGTGTGAAATATACAAAGATGACATTTGTTATCAGGAAGCCTGTATTCAAGAATACAAAATAATGACATCACTTTATACAAATTAGAGCAGTGAGTTAACTGACAAGGAAACCCCTAAAACAGAGGAAGAATTACTAAAAATTTTACATGCAAGGCTTTTGTTCCATGCATTTCTCAATAAAGTGATACTTATACGACTTTTTCTGACTATTCTTGCTTCAAATACTGTATTGGTGGTGAAAGATCATTTTGTTGGATGAAACTAATCAAATCTTATCTCCAGCCTTCCATGTCAGAAGAATGTCTCTCAAACTTGGCTATTCTGAGCATTGAACAGGAATATGCACGCTGAATTATGAAACAGCAGTGCATGGTTATTGTTTTAAATAAACTTACATAATACAGTACAGTATTGTAGTCTAATTTCTATGATCCCTATACTGTATTTTGCTTCTGCCTAACCTAATAGTAAATAACTAAATCAATACTGTATTCCTTTTTATTACAAATTTATATTTTTATATTTTGAGTATTTCATGATGTAAACCACTGTCCTGTCCAGTCCAGTTTATAACCCCTCCATTGCCCCCCCCCCCTCCACTTTGTAATAAGACCACGCTATGCCATTGATGTGGGTAACAGTTTTCCATATATAGAATGAAAAGAGATATAATGGGGTTATACTGGATACAGGTGCTTGAAGGAGTGAGTTTGGAGCAGAACAGAAAAAATAAGGCACACTGAAGTGGTATGAAAAAAAAAAGAAGTAAGCTAAAGTATGCTTATAATATTCATGCCTGGACTGTCATATGACCAGAACAGCTGTTGACAAATCACAGTGGCACTTGGGTCATGGTGGTGTTATCAGTGAGCATGTGATGTTGTGGCTTGTGGTTGTGTTGGTTGCTGAGTAAACTGAGGTCTGGAGTCTCGAACATTAGTAATCTTCCTGTTAAACTGGAACTTTTCAATACCTTATTTTTTGGGGGGGTGGGGTTGGTGAGAAATTTTGGGAAAATATCTCCATTCTGGGCATTTGAACAAATTTCCGAGGGATTGCATTATGCACCAATATGTCTACAATTGAACACTGCTGTTATGTGACTGCATGGGATGCCTATGATTGCCTGATGTATCTCACAGCCTATCTCTTCACTCTTAGTTCATTGTCTGCTGCCATTGTACAAGCTTGTTCACTTGCTTATTGCTATTTTCACATACCATCTAAGTTGTAAAGGGTACAGTATTGTACCAGCATATAATCAGCCAAGATTACTGTTAAAGCAGTGCTAAGGCATAAAAAGTGATAACAGTTACATATAATGTACAGTACTGTACATAGCAGAGTAGACCATGTATTTCCACTGTAACCTAGTGTGTAGAGGGTGTATGTACAGTATTCAGTGCATGTGCAGTCAGGAACATCTGCTACAGGAGATGGTATAGGACAAAGGTGGCCATCCTGTATCATCATATCACTCAGCAGTAATTGGGAACCTGGATGTTAATCGATTTGTGGATCATGTTCCGGGGTAATGGTTAGCCAGTGCAGTTGGCGAGTTGTCCGGTCTTCTCGGATTATTCCTTGACACTGGGTCATGCAGCTCGTTAACTCAGGTGTGGTTGTTGTGTTGGCGACAGCTTCTACATTTTGAACAAATTCACCCCTAGGTCCAGCCATCCTTGTACATGAGGGGCAACCATTATTATTATTATTATTATTATTATTATTATTATTATTATTATTATTATTATTATTATTACTTATATTTTGTTTATTTTCACTATAGTTTACACATACAGTACAGTAGTGTTTTTATAAATAAATACAGTTCTGTTTCTATCTGACTGCAGTCCAACACACAAACATTCACCAGTGCCTTGGAAAATTTTGTAGATGTGCAATTTTTTAAGGGGATAAGAAAATTTTGTCAATGCCCTGAAATCTCTCAAACGCAGAAACGCTCTGCATTAATTGTTGCAGCTAATGGGGAGGTTACTGTATGATGAATATTCTTCATAACTGAGGATGTAAGAATGACAGGTAACTGGTTGATTTAAACTGAAATATATTATAATGTCCAAAACACATAGAAATTATACTCAAATTCTAGCTTAAATAGATATATTCAGATTGTAGCTGTTGGGAGATATACATACTGTACCGTATAGAGTTTCTCCGAGAAAAAAATGATAATTATCGTAATTTCATCTTCTAACATTCCTATTTAATTAAGGTAGAGGATCAATATAATTTTAATACTATGGTATACTTTATCTTTTTTATATCAGCCAATCAGGTGCACTGTTACATTTTCACTTATGATGGACATTCATCATACAAACTTGTGAAAATATGACCCCAGTCCAGTTTTATTTTATCTTGTCATTTTCCATTTTTTTTTAATTGGGTCCTAATAGACCATTTTGTGTTGGTATGAACTGACAAAGAAGACTGGATTTTGTTTTCTTCTTTGGTGTATAAATAGGTTAGGTAGAGACTGGAGATTTAAAATTATAGAAATCCAAGTTAATGGTGGTTTATTGTAGGCAGGGTATGCATTGAACCAAAGTTCTTGTACATACTGTACAGTACAGTATTGTCTAGTACTGTACTCCAATTAGATATGGTGCATATCCAAGTTAGTAACTGATATTTTATGTACCCTGGAATAATAAATAATTTCAAACTGGGAGTTATCATAATTTTTGGTGGTTAAGAATTGTCAGCAATTTATAGTAAGAATAATGGAATTTTTACAGGTTCCTTGTGATGGCCAACGTGGCAACTTGAGTCTTCACATCCTTTACAAAGTCGATTCTTTTCTTTATGTTATTGACCAGTCCATAAAAACTGAAGTGATACCACATTTCCAAACCCACGAAAGCAAGAAAGAAAAGGGGGAAAAGTCGGAGCACGAGAAGAAAGAAGTTGCTGAAGATAATACTGATAAAGAAGAAACTGTGGTGGGGAAGGTAATAGTGGGGGACGACACTGCTCTTCCACAGGGCATATCAGAGAGTGGCACTGTGATGCAGAGTGCTCTTGTGAGGGATGCTCTAATATGGAATGGTGAGTCTTTGTCTTTAACTGGATATGAGGTCAAAGTTTTTTCTTTCTTTTTTGTAAGTCCTTTCATGATGTTGGTAGGTTCAGTCAGGAGCATATTGAGACTCTCCACTTGCTGCTAATCACACTCTTACTTGTGTGATGACGGGATCATTTAATATAATTTCAGAGGAATCTATATTATTTCCCTCTCTTTGCTCATTTTATAAACACTTTTTTATACCAAACCCTCTTATTTATGTGAGGGTTGGAGTCTTAGAGAACCTGTGTAGATATGTCACATTCACACAAATTGAACTTAACCTATTATGAAAAATTGTTGGATGTGTTCCTTTAGTCTCAGAGCCTCCTAATATGGCACTTTTTAAATAAATTACACAAAGGTCTAGAATGATGGATGAACATAACTCAGCCTCACTCACTGTTGTGCTGTACATATTAAACTCGGTTACATCATAGATAAAAAACACAGCTGGATGCTTCGTCAAGTGTCGTGTAAATCGATGATTCATTGGTCCTGCCTTTTTAACTCAAAGAATTTAGACATTTTTATCACTGGTATAGGTAGATTGCTTCCTCTTAATCTAGACTTGGATGTAATTGGCTGGTCAGGTTTGAAACCATTGTTTTAAGTAATTGAGACTAACAATACAAGTACACAGCAACTCAGGGGTGCCGAGATAAATTTCAATTGCAGCACAATGTGGGTGGACAGTTTACAAACCTTTATCAGAACTTAATAGATACTGGTTCTGAAAAAAAAATATATATATATATCTTATTTTTAATTGGCTATTTTTGTTAAATCCAGAATGCGACGCCTAGCTTTTACCTAGATATGCTAATGCCTAGCAATAACTCGAGCAGACATGATTTATTTAAAAAAATTTAGGTGTAGAGGTGTGTGACATGTTATGTAAAATCTGTGAAAATAGGAACGATATTAATGAATGGTTTACTGTATACTTTACTGCACTGATTTCTTTAGAATTATAGTAGAGTAAATATAAGGATCCTGTACAGTATACATAAAAATAACTATGTTCTCTGCTTATGTAATATCCTCCTTTGAAAAAGAAAAAATACATCAAGAGAACTCAACAGAATATAGAGTACAGTACTGGGGTATTGGAAAATGTCAATCTTTTACCTTTTAAGTTTTTCCACATTACTCCATGGACAAAATTTTTCACTGGACTGGCACTGTCATTCATGTAAGAAAGTTATTACCTAGATTACTGATAACTCTTGTTGCCTAGGTTACCTGACCTTTGGAAGGCAGGAAAAGTACATGAATAAAACTCTGCATTGTGATAAACTAACATTGTTATTTTGTTGTAGACATATATGTTGGTTTTTAGATTCAAGAATGTAGATATATATACAGTACAGTATACAGTGACCAAGAATTAAGAAAAGATTCAACTTGAGCCATCTTGTTTTAAGAGTGAGAAATAGTATGTTGTCATTAGTATGATTAGAGTAAAAGAATGCGGTGGTTAAATGAATGATTCTATGAGTATAAAGTGTGTTTCATTGGAAGTAAAATTTTTCATTCATTTAAAAAATAAAAATTGATGTACAGGAAATGTAATTGTGGACGAGTACAGCTTGATACAGCACCAGGAGAGTAAGATGAGTATTACTCTGGCTACCTTACTCAAAATCGTTAACCCACTGTCATCTAACACCCAATGTGATGATCTCGCTGTTGTCTCAGGTCAGTACCGTCCGTTGTAACCTTCATTTTATGTTTAGCAAATCTAAACAAACCACCTGGCTTCAGCCACGAGGTCAGTACAGTACTATAATGGTGTCACAAAGGTGTTTCTATAACCTCCTTCTAGTGAAGGATCCCTTTCTGTATGCAAATTTGAAAATAGTACAGGTTGGCCTTCGCTAATTCGGGAAGCTTGGGATCAGACCGGTTACGGATCAGCAAAAATTCCAAACCATCGAAGCCGAAGTTAAAAAAGGCAAAATTATGCATAAAATGTACCATTACTGTCTAATTTCTTCAGTACAGATAATCTTTTCTAAAATAGTTAATGTCACATGCTTATGTTTCACGGCATTACAACCACTTCCACTGCTTGCTGGTCTCTTAGGAGGCATATTTAGTGGTAAATTATAAGTATGTAAAGGTAAAATAGTGGCAACAGCCACTAAAAATGAGCCATGACACTATCCTGAACCACCATAGCTACCGGACTATTGGGTCCCGGATTAGCGGGGTCCAACCTGTACAACTTTCCCACCTATTGATCTACCACACAAAATCAAACTCCACACTAATCCTACATTTAATGCTATTTCTAATTACTCTGTATTACTGTACCATGTTTCTCTGCTCTTACTTTTCCTCTTTAAGTTTGCTAGTAACTCTACACCCACTATCAGTCATCTTCTATCTATCAGGCTGTCAAGTTCACTCTGCTCCCACCCTTAACACTCTTGTGCACCCTGATGAAATCATGATTCGATCATAATCTTCCCCAATTGGCACTGTTACATATTTGCGTCACTTAAGAGAAAAAAAATAACCAAAACTCGAGTACAGTACAGTACTGTAATTCCAATTGATGCCAGAGATTTGGTAAGTCACTCCTTGAATCAATCTCTCGCATGGTAATCCATCACTGATTAGATACTGTATATGGCAAGCTTTCCCAACATGAGGCTTGAGTGCACTTCAGTGTTAGTCTCCCAACAGTCACCCCAGAATGTACTGTGCACTTTCCCTTTAAGTTTTCTCCTGTTGTCCCTCTCACACACTCCTGTCCTACAATCTGCAATATACTGTAGTGTTCATCTGTAAAATTGTTTATAAAGTATTTGTTAGTTCTTACAAATTGTTTATTTGTTTAGTTTTCAATATTTCTCTTATTTAAACTTGTTACTGTTGTTTGTGTGTGAACTGCTGGATATGGATTTTTTATTTTAAAATCACTTGCAGCCAAACCATATATGCTGGCAACTTTCTAAAACCACCATAACAAACCTACAGTAGACACTACCTACTAACTAACCAATGGAATAATATAATAAATAAATTAATTAAATAAATTTAAATAAAATTACAGTAATGACAAATTAAAAAGAAAGTGAATTTTTTTTTTAATTTCCAATATACTCGTCTGTTTTTTTCAATTTATCAGCTTTTTCATTACTCGTTCAGTTTCTGATTTCATTAAGTAGAGCTTAAAAATAAAATAAACATTGTTTTATAACATTTATTTTGTTTACTTGGTTTTTTGTTGGGTAAAAACATACAAGTTGTTTGTGTTGAAAACTATAATGCATATCTTCATATCATAAAAAAAAATAATAATAATAATAAAAAAAAAATAATAATAATAATAATATTATATATATATTTCATTAGCCCAATAAAGCACGCAAACTTCTACATACAATCAACACCAACTAACCTGGGAAGGGACCATCTTCATATCCTCTTAGTTATATCTTATGATATTCAAGGAATATTGTACAGTACTGTACTATATAAGGTTTGCCATTGGATTATATATTCTATGATATACAAGGAATATTGTACAGTACTGTACTATATAAGGTTTGCCGTTGGATCATATATTCTTAAGTCATAGCTGTATGATGACTGAAATATTTGTAATAACATTGTTCACACAACTTACAAGTTATATATATTAATTTCTAGGTACTATAATGAGAGTAGAAGAAGAAAGTGCCCATCACTGGCCAACCTGTAGCAGTTGCAAGAGTGATAAAGTTGTGGAGATTCAAGATGGTTCAGTAGACTGTTCAGCATGTGGACAAAAATCCACTGTTCCTGGAACAGGATACAACCTAGAAGTGTGGCTCATGTATGGCTTAAAACTTCGATTTATAGAAGTGAAGATTCAGGTATGTACTGTATACCATAGTATTTATGTTGGTATGTACAGTCTCGTTCAAGATTCTTCGAACACTGCTGGAGACCGCTGGCTACTTAAGGCCGTTAGTTTACTATAGTATGTTGTAAAAAAATATGAATGAATATAAAAGGTTATCGGTGATTGGTTACTTAGTTCCCCGTTGCTTAATTAATGGTTGGGCTTTGTTGTTTCGTATTATATTACACTATGTATTATAGTAAACAAACGGCCTTGAGTTGCTAGCCGTCTCCAGCAGTGTTCGAAGAATCTTGAACGAGACTGTACAGGCCCCCCAAAAAGTATCATTAGATTTTCCATCGCTACAATTTGAAATGCTAGACAAAATACTTTGAAATGATTCCCAGTGCATCATCATAAGTTGGCATACAGTACTATAGACACTTTAATGTAACAAGAAATTCATTAAGTAATATTAATGTATGTATTGTGCTAGGTAGAAGCAAGGCATATATAAACAGGTCACTGACTGATGATTACAATAACACTGAAATATACATTAAATAGAATGTTTTGGAACATCATAAATTATATTTGAGACAGACCTCAAAATGGACTTTTCACCATTACATCATTGTACTAATGGAGTTTCATTCATACTGAGTTTCACAATCTGCCTTCTCATGTTGTTCACAATATGTCTGATTAATGGAGAGTGACTAGCAAATAGTACTTGATATTACAGTGAACAGCTACAGCAATATACAATATATCTATCAACATGGTATCTGCCATGTTACTCATATGTAAATTGCATTGATTTAACGCTGAAATAAGGTTTCAAATCAAAAGAATTGCAGGCAATAGAACCCCCATCCACCTATTGTAAGTTTCAGTGTGGCACCAGTTGTTTCATGGTGCCTAACCTATCGTGATACTGTGGGTTCGCTCACCCCGGTTTCCCGTGCTATCTCAGTGTTACATATATTATACCCTCGTTGTGAAGGGTAATGATAGCACCTCTCGCGATGTCTCCCCATTTGACATGAGATCTCATTAATTTCTGGCATGACATTGGTATTCATTTATGACATCCACTCCAAGTTATGTAGTATATGATCTGAAGCCTCACAGTATACTCATTCATCCTTAAAGCTCGTGGATGTAGAAGTACCAACCGACAGAAACAGTCGAGTAACATTGCTCGGAAAGCCTCAACTCACATCAACCCTATGGCTAATGATACAATTTTTTGGGAGGACTGTACATGTATTAGAAGGCCCTAGAGGGTTACAGGGCCAGGGTCACTACTAATTGATAATATATCTGGTTTATTGCTCTATATTGTACAGTATATGTACACTCGCAACAAAAAATATCGGTGCATACTGTAGTGTGAACAATTTGAGACCAGGGACGATAGGTATTGGGAAAGGCGAGTTGTTCCAGCCGTATGTTGGCAGCCCTGATTGTCAGCCATATGGCAACACCTAGTGGAGGGGGGGGGGGGGTTTATGAGGATACACTTTCCAACCTTCCCGACATATCACAGTGTATACGTATCGTTTCGGAACTTGTCGATCTCACCCTGCACCGATACTTTTTGGTGCGAGTGTACTTGCATCAAGAGGCTCTGAGTTGTACAGTACTGATCAAGGGTAAAACACATGATGAAAAAACACTTTTTGTTAATAATCTTCATCTATGTTTCTTCCAATTACAGAAGTTCCTCCCCAATATATTGTAGTTATTTCAAATTAAAATTTTCTTCTTGACTCTTATAACCAGGGCTGGATTTAGGCATAAGTTAAACAAGCTACAGCTTAGGGCCTCACAGTCTGAAGGGGCCTCTCAAAATTTCAATTTTTTTCATTTGTTACAGTTTTATCATAATTTATATTTAAGTAATGATTTAACCTAATTAACATGCAGCTAATTATGCTATACATCTATAGGCAGACTGAGAAGAATTGTCAGTCCCCCACCCCCCTGTTTAATAAAAAATTGCAGGCCCTTTTGAAGACTGGGCCCCCTAGTTACGGGCCTAAAACATAGTTATGCATCTTGGCGGCATTCTTGCCAAGTTCAGTTGTTACATAGTCTTATTCTCTGTTAACACTTGCCAAATAGGGCCTCTACAGCTTCCCATAGCTTGGGGCCTCACCATGTCTAAATCCGGTCCTGCTTATAACGGTCTTTATTCATTTACTAAAGCATTTTGTTAATCCTACAGCTTTACCAAAGAACCATTGAAAAGCTACTACAGAGTGTATTTTCCTCTAATCAACAAGAGGTGAGTACAGACAAACTTTTCATTTGTCTATAACTTTAATAATTTAATGTTAAATAATGAAATTACATATACTGTAGCTTACATATCTTATAACTCAAAATTGATCAGTTAATGGATTTAGTTTTAGGAAAGATGACAATGAATTATATTTAACTCATCTACACCAAGTGCTTAATTGTCATCCTTTAATTCTAGGAGCTAGATGCTGCCTTGCTGGTCGGTGAATGCATAGGACCAGCAGTGTGTGTGGTACAGAATTCAAGAAAAATAAAACAAACAGGCTTCCAAATCTACACCCTCCTTGAGCTCCCATATTGAACTTTAAACCACTAAACACCTGTACTAAACACAATTTTTACAAGACTTGTTTCTTAATTTGGTTTACAAAAATTAGAATTTATTTATTTTGGTGCTATGCTTTGATTTATGAATGAAAACCCCAAGATTATGATTTTTTGAGGGTGTTTTCATATTTTTCCTAAGTAAAGTATATCTATTTATTTTGTTAATTATGTTACTACGGGTATTCTTTAACACTCACAAATATTTTGTTAATTTATGTTACTATTCTTTAACACTCACAAACAATGTTATTAAGTTCACAACTAAGCTTTCAATGTGTCATCACTGTCGTACAATTATCATATACTGTACTAACTTTCTCCTCAAACTAACTAAAGATGAGTACAGGTACAGTACTGTAAATTTTTCTCCACCACCATTGTCACTCAGCTAATTGCGTGTTTACCAATTTCTTATCATGCGCTCTCATGTATACTATATGTGGAAGTAAAAAAAAAATTAAAGTATTTTGTTTTCTCAAATTTTACATGATAATACTGTACTGGGGTATGCTTAATACAAAACAGTACTACAGTACAGTATATGTTTTTTTTTTAGTTTATCTTTACAAAGTGACCAGGTTCAGCACAGGAAGCCCAAGATACCTGTGTCACAACCTTAGTATATTATGATGCTGTGAAAAAAAAAATAATTTTTTTGTTGGTAAATTGAAAGAATGTCTTTTTTTTTCATAAATCAGGGCTGACCTGTACTGTATGTATCATAGCACATATCTCCCTACCCTAGAGCTGCTCCTCCTCACTCTCATATTTTCTACTTTACCTCATTATGGTCTTTTTAACACTTTCTTTAACCTTTGTCAATTACTGTGTCAATCTATCTCCACTGTCAGATCTTAATTGAGAAATATGCAGAATATATAAATCTTTGCCTAAAATGTTGAACCATTTGAAACTAAAGAATGCCTGTACCCGGTATATGATGCATGTGACTTGTGGAATATGGGATACTTTGTTGTACTATTATTGTTGATTAAAGTTTGGTACACAAGTGTGGCTTTAAATACTAATTATCAGATTTCCTAATTAAAGACAAAACTTTTGAGGAAATTAAACTGCACTCTGCTGAAACAGACTTTTTAGCTGGCAATATGCTTTTATACAATACCGTACAAACATATAATGAATATATAGTACAAACATTACACCAAATGCACACACACACTGTATATATGTCTACAGGTGTCAGCTCTTGACCATGTCCACATTAGTTGTGGCTCAAATGTGTATCAATCCAAAAAACCCAAAGCTAACCTTATATCATGAGGATTGGAACTCAGTACAAATGGTGCCCATTATTAATGGGTCCCATTTGAACTAGACACCAGTGTACAGTACACTCCAACGTAATCTATTAATATGTTTGTTACCCCGTACAGTACAGTATCACAGTGGGAGGAGTGACAAAAAAGTGACAAAACTTTATTTAAAAAATGTAAAGGAAGGAATGATTACTGTATTACACTTATGCAATACTGTAGTTATATTATGCTACAGTACTGTCAAATTACAGTAGACCCAGTTGTAATACTGGACTGAATTTAGGAATCTCCTGCACTTACATACAATATTTCTTTAATACATTTCACAAAGTTTGGTCACTGTCCATATCCAACATTATAGGATGACTAGTCAAATGAACCCCAGCTCTAAGGGACCACCATCTTAACAGGTCCTGTTGCTCATGATTTATGTGTACAAAACACACCAAATGATTCTGCATTATGTACACTGTATACATTAAACAATATGAAGACACGAGTGTTAACAAGCTTAAACCACAGACATATGGTTGGTCATGGTGCACCACCTGCACACATGAGAGCCGAGGCACACAATAGTATGTACATATAGTGTACACATAGGGAGAAACATTCTAATATAGACACAAAGTGTACAATGATATTTAGGATATAAGGTATACATGTAGCTGGAATACCAAGAGTATGTGCCTGCACTTGTGGGAGCAGAGGTGCACATGGGAGTAGAGGTGCACATGTGCATATAGGAGTTGAGGTGCATATGTGAACAGAGGTGCAAATGGGAGCTGGTGTGCACATGTGCATTTAGGAGTTAAGAGGTGCACATATACATATAGTAGTTGAGGTGCACGTGCATATAGGAGTTGATGTGCACATGGGAACAGAGGTGCACATATACGTATAGTAGTTGAGGTGCACATGTGCCTATAGGAGTCGAGGTGCACATGCGCATATAGTAGTTGAGGTGCACATGTGCCTACAGGAGTTGAGGTGCACATGTACATATAGTAGTTGAGGTGCACATGTGCCTATAGGAGTTGAGGTGCACATGTGCATATAGTAGTTGAGGTGTACAGGTGCACATGGGAGTTGAGGTACATATGGGAGCACAGGTGCACATGTGCATATATAAGTCAAGGTGCACATGTGCATGTGTAAAGTGAGATACACATGTATACATGGGGGGTGAGGTTACACATGGGAGGTGAGGTGCACATGGGAGGTGAGTTACACATGGGCGGTGAGGTACACATGAGAGGTGAGGTACACATGGGAGGTGAGGTACACATGGGAGGTGAGGTACACATGGGAGGTGAGGTACACAGGGGGTAAGGTACACACATGGAAGGTAAGGTACACACATGGGCAGCGAGGTACACATGAGAGGTAAGGTACACATGCGAGGTGAGGTACAGTCCCCTTCGTTCCCTAAATCATTACATTAAGATATTTGTTTCAATACTTGTTTTAATTTGATTCTATAGTATGTTTACTATTGTTAGTTTCCTTCTGTCGAATGTAAACAAACACTGGGCTGCCACACTGCACAAAACCGGACGAGCTCCTGTAAACGCACTAGTGAAGGGGACAGTAGTACACTATTACAGTGTGGTAACCTGAGAGAGAGACCGCCTGACGCCAAGTAAATCTTTCAAGCTGGATCACTGGCGGTCATCGATACTCTTGTAGCCCCTGTCAACCCTGTGGCCGCCCCTGCCACCCCTGTGGCCGCATCTGCCACCACTGTGGCTGCACCTGCCACCCCTGTGGCCGCCCCTGCCACCCATGTGGCCGCACCTGCCACCGCTATGGCTGCCCCTGCCACCACTGTGGCCGCACCTTCCACCCCTGTGGCCGCACCTGCCAATGCTGTGGCTGCCCCTGCCACCACTGTGGCCGTACTTGCTACCCCTGTGGCCGCACCTGTGGCCGTAACAGTTTACTCCTGTGGCCGCAACATTTTACTCGTGTGGCCGCACCTGTTACTCTGTGGCCGCACCTGTAACTCCTATGGCCGCCACATGTTACCCCTATGACTGCACCGGTTACCCTTGTGGCCGCACATGTTACCCCTGTGGCCACACCTGTTACCCTGTGGCCACACCTGTTACCCCTGTGGCCGCACCTGTTATCCCTGTGGCCACTCCTGTTACTCCTGTGGCCGCAACATGTTACTCCTGGGGCCGCACCTGTTACTCCTGTGGCCGCAACATGTTACTCCTGTGGCCGCACCTGTTATCCCTGTGGCCACTCCTGTTACTCCTGTGGCGCAACATGTTACTCCTGTGGCTGCACCTGTTACTCCTGTGGCCGCAACATGTTACTCCTGTGGCGCACCTGTTATCCCTGTGGCCACCCCTGTTACTCCTGTGGCCGCAACATGTTACTCCCTGTGGCTGCACCTGTTACTCCTGTGGCCGCAACATGTTACTCCTGTGGCCGCAACATGTTACTCCTGTGGCTGCACCTGTTATCCCTGTGGCCGCAACATGTTACTCCTGTGGCCGCACCTGTTATCCCTGTGGCCACTCCTGTCACTCCTGTGGCCGCAACATGCTACTCCTGTGGCCGCACCTGTTACTCCTGTGGCTGCACCTGTTACTCCTGTGGCTGCACCCGTTATTACCGTGTGGCCACTCCTGTTACTCCTGTGGCCGCACCCGTTATTACCGTGTGGCCACTCCTGTGGCCGCACATGTTACTCCTGTGGCCGCACCCGTTATTACCGTGTGGCCTGACTCGGACTTCGACACAAAGCTGGATGAAGGATTTTTCTAACATAATTAAATTCCTTCATACGAGTGTGAAGATATTTGAGACTGACGTAAGTTAAGACCTAGTGGTGGGTTCTTGAAGCCTCGAAGGATAGTGTTCTCTTTAAGTTAATAATATATAAGAAGTGTTGGGGTGGGTGTGGGGGTATGCAGGTGGGTGTGGGCGTATGCAGGTGGGTGTGGGCGTGTGCAGGTGGGTGTGGGCGTGTGTAGTAGGTGGTGTACTAAAAGGCAGACAATTGTATTTATCTTATGCCATTTTTCTTCTAACTTTGATGAGAATGTTCAGATACTTTCACGTAATATTTTTCACGAGAAGTGTGTGAGCAAAAGTGTATCTAATTGGTCGAGAGAAGCAAAGATACCATAGTAAAGTTAAAATGGCGTCGGTACTGTAATGAGCTCTAACTACGCGTAATAACCCGAACTACGCGTGCTATCCCATCTTCAAGTCCGGACATAAACGACGTATAAATGTTTGAGAATCCGTGCCTAAACTTCCGTGAGATAAAGAAAAATCCGTAATACAGTGTGTTTAGTGTCCATACTCCAGGGTTTACCCGGGTAAGACGTGGGGTGTGTGGGAATACACCATCCTCCCCTTCCCTCGCCGCCCTCACCTCCCTGCATCACCCACAATATCAATAATGGTCACCTATTTACTCTCGGAAACCCTTCCATCCAATTGCCCTCTCTCCTGAGACCAGTTTTATCGTTCACAAGTGGTCAGTATTGCACTTTTCACAGACCATTGGCCAAATCGCGTTGAAATATTGTGACATAATGGTCCTGGTGCATATAAAAGTCTCGGGGCACGAGGGTGCTTCCCCTCCACCGACTGTAAGTTTGTTTTGCCCACTAGACGACTACGTAAAACTATCCCCTATGGCATGATAGCACATGGGGCTGTGCGAGGCTGAGCACCTCCCATAACAGGGCTGCTAGCCGTGATGCGTCCCCGTTAACAGTGTATAGTTACCTGAGACTGATACCTAACTATGATATAATGAGGTCCGGGTGTCACAAGTAATGGCCCTCATATGTTACTGTGCATAAAGAGGACACACTTACTCTTGTCTCGCCCTTCCTTCACCTTTAGCACCGTTAATATCATGTAATAACTACAGGACTACATATTTATTACACTAAAAATTATGGCAAACAATAGACGCTGCCCATCTCAAGATCAAAACTGTATGAACTCAAAAGTAAAAACATGTACAGGTCGGGATTCTCACTACGAGGATTTCCATTCGATGCGACACACATGAATATTGAACACTGAAATCATACATGACAGCGAGACATATGTTTATGTGTCGTGTGTGCGAGTGCCGACCACAACATTGATACTTTATGAGGGATTTTCTATCTGGGCGTTTATGGCACTGCTATAAATCTATATTCCTGCACGTATCGTTGTTCCCCGTCACTATCTGTATACCGCCGTAACTCAGTCACCTGTTGCGGCGGTACACAAGGGGAGGGAAACACCACACGCTCGTCATCACGTCCTGACGTCATTATCAAGGAGAGAAAAATAAAGTAACAATATTTTTTTTTACCTTTCATTTATAAACTCTGGTACAAGAAGCGTTGCCTAAAACACTGCTTAAATAGCGAGAAAATAAGTTAATAAATCAAGACCATCAAAAAAACGAGCAAACGTGAAATTATTACCACGACGGAAACTACTGAAAGCATTAGAGAGAGTCCCCAAGTTGTTACGAAACATTAAGTGTACAACTGTGGTGTTTACAATACAGTATACTAACGAAATAAATATCCGTTAACTTGGCTAAATGTCTCACATAATTAAAATCCCCAACACTCAGCTACTTTTGGGTATGACAACACCATCAGTTCTCAAAAGAGGACCAATGAGACGATTATGTAGGGTGAGTCCTGTCATCCTCAGCTGTCAAGGAGGTTTAAACCTAACCATTTATAATAATGGGTAACAATAAATAAACAAATAAAATATATATATAAATAAATAAATAAATAAAATAACAAATAAATAAATGGAGAAAATCACAAAGGTAAAGTGAAAAAAATGTAATTGAAGAGATGGGTCATACTGTACATACTGAGAGTACCAAACACTACAGATTCTCTTCTTCAGTCTCCCATGAAGAAACAGGTAAGAGAGGAGGGGAGACTCTCACACACGCAACACAAACACTGAATACTGTACAATAACGTGATTTCTGACTTTTGTTTATCTTAGAAATTATGTTTTCAGAAAATTATTTGCCCTAAATTTCAATTCAATAATCATGGTATTAAAAAAAATCATATCACCTGAAGATTAGGTCAGGTTAGGTTAGGTTGAGTTAGATTAGGTTTTGGTTAGGTTGAGTGGAATAATTGGGTGTTTAATCATTACAGTAATTTTTTGGGGGGTAATGCGATGCAGGTGTAAACCCAACCCTACCTCACTAAACCTAATCTAACATTTCTCTGAAGATGAAACAAGTGACTTAATCTGACCTAACATGACCAATAATTCAACTCATGACCATCAATAAATAACACAACGAATAAAAACAAGAAGACTCGAACACAGTGAACTTAAGAATGGAGGAAACTGCAGCGAGCCTATTGGCCCATACTGGGCAGTCCCATTTACACCCAGCCCCTATTGCTCATAAGAACATAAGGAGTCTGCAATAGGCCGGTTGGCCTGTGCATGGCAGCTCCTGTCGAGAGTTACTACCACTCTCTATCATCCATGAATCTATCCAGTCTCCTTTTGAAACTTTCCAGCGTTCCAGCACTTACTACATAGTTGCTAAGCTTGTTCCACTCGTCCACCACCCTATTTGTGAACCAGTTCCTTCCTATCTCCCTCCTAAACCTAAACTCATATATCCATTCAACCTATGTTTGAAGCTATCCAGCGTATTCGAGTTAATGATGATGTTTGGTAACTTGTTCCAGTCGTCCACTACTCTATTTCCAAACCAGTGTTTACCAATCTCGCGCATAAATCTAAATTTGTCTAATTCAAAGCCATTGCTACGAGTTCGCCCCTGGTTGGATAGTTTGAGTACCTTTGTTATATCACCTTTGTTTAGCCCTGTCTTCCATTTATACACCTCTATCATATCGCCCCTCACTCTACGTCTCTCGAGGGAGTGCAAATTAAGATGCTTTAACTTATCTCTGTACTAAAGGTTCCTAATGCCCGGGATTAGTCTTGTCATCCTCCTCTGAATTCTTTCCAAGGATTCTATATCCATTCTGTAATACAGAGACCAGAATTGATTTGAGTAATCCAAGTGAGGTCTCACAAGTGCAAGATATAGTTTTAGGATAACCTCGCTAGTCTTGCAACTAGCATTCCTTTGTATGAACCCAAGTACTTTGTTAGCACTGTTTCGAGCAAATACGCATTGTTGTCTTGGTTTAAGATTCCTACTTATCATTCCCTACAAATCTTTCCCACAGTCGGATTTCTCTATAACAACGTTGTTCATCGGATATCTGGTTTCTCTGTTTACATCTCCTAGGTTAAGTACTTCATATTTTTCCACATTAAATTTCATCTGCCATTTTTCATTCCATGCAAAAAAAAAAAAAAAGTTTAGATCTTTCTGTAGTTTCGCGGAGTTTTCGTCAGATTTAATTACACGCCCTATTTTAGTGTCATCAGCAAATTTACTTATGTTTAAACCTATATCTATGTCGTTAATGTATATAATAAATAGTAAAGGTCCAAGTAACGAGCCTTTGGGGTACTCCACTAGTGACGTTACCCTAATCGGATTTAGTGCTATTAATGCGGACTCTTGTTTCCTGTCCTGTAACCACGCCGTAATCCAATTTAGAATATCTCCTCCAATTCCATGAGCCTCAACTTTCCGTATTAGCCTTTCGCGGGGGACTCAGTCGAAGGTTTTGCTAAAGTCGATGTAAACCACTAGTTCGAACACAGTTGAAAAGAATGTTAATAGATTAGTCAGACATGAACGCCCACTTGTGAAGCCATGTTGGGAATCATTGAGCAATTTAAGTTCCTCGGGGTGATTTCGAATTGTACGAACAACGAGACCAGGGCACTGTACCTTTAAGAACAACGAGACATGGGCATTGTACCTGTAAGAACAACAGGACCTGGGTACTGTACCTGTAAGAACAACGAGACCAGGGCACTGTACCTGTAAGAAAAACGAGACCAGAGCACTGTACCTGTAAGAACAACGAGACATGGGCACTGTACCTGTAAGAAAAACGAGACCTAGGCATTGTACCTGTAAGAACAACAGGACCTGGGTACTGTACCTGTAAGAACAACGAGACCAGGTCACTGTACCTGTAAGAACAACGAGACCTGGGTACTGTAACTGTAAGAACAACGAGACCAGGGCACTGTACCTGTCAAAGAAGAGAAAATACAATTAACACCGAATAAACACAGCCTGAGTTTATCAATACTTACCAAAATTCCACATCTATAAATTAATAAAATAAATAAATAACAAACACATAAAATATATATAGTAATAAATAAATCATATACTGTACACTTAACAAAAAGATAATTTGCATAGTTGTCTGCACTCATACACACTGGGATACCAAGAGTGGTTCTGTATGAGAGTTAGATGAAATACTACTCAAACCTTGTAGTCAAACATGGTGCTGATGGTTAGATTCTAGCTGAGGTGAGGTGAGGTGGGGTTAGGTAGGGGGCGAGTGTCCAGCAATATGTGGTGGAGGTGAGGAGGTCAGGTGAGGTAGAGGTGAGAGGTAGAGATGGGAGAGGAAGGGGGGCGAGTGTCCAGCAATATGTGGTGGAGGTGAGGTGAGGTAGAGGTGGGAGAGGAAGGGGCGAGTGTCCAACAATATGTGGTGGAGGTGAGGTGAGGTAGAGGTGAGGTAGGAGGTGAGAGGTAGAGGTGGGAGAGAAGGGCGAGTGTCCAGCAATATGGTGGAGGTGAGGAGGTAGAGGTGAGAGGTAGAGGTGGGAGAGGAAGGGGCGAGTGTCCAGCAATATGTGGTGGAGGAAGAGAGAGTTATGCCAGGGGTCGCCGTCACATAAACCTCACGGCCAAGATATCTCCTCCTCACCTCCCGCAATAACCTCCACCACTACCAGCCACCTCCACCACTACCAGCGACTTCCGCCAGCCACCTCCACCATTACCACCACCACCACCACCAGCCACTTCCGCCAGCCACTTCCACCATCACTACCAGTCTCCTCCACCACTGCCAGCCACCTCCACCTCCACCATTACCACCACCACCACCACCAGCCACTTCCGCCAGCCACTTCCACCATCACTACCAGTCTCCTCCACCACTGCCAGCCACCTCCACCATCACTACCAGTCTCCTCCACCACTGCCAGCCACCTCCACCATCACTACCAGTCTCCTCCACCACTGCCACCCACCTCCACCATAACCACTAACACCTCCGCCACCAACCACCTCCACCAGCCATCTACACCATCAGCTACCTCCACCACCACCAGCTTCCTTCTCCACCAGTAACAAAACACCCAGTAACAAGCCAGTCCGTGCTCACTGTAACACAAGAGGTGACACTACCATCATCCCACCGTCACTATAAGCATCACTATTACCTCAGAAATTTACTAAAACTTTACCCAAGCCAACCTAACCCAACCCAAACCAACCCAACCTAACCCAAACCAACCCAACCTAACCCAAACCAACCCAAACCAACCCAACCTAACCCAAGCCAACCCAAGCCAACCCAACCTAACCCAACCCAACCAAACCAACCCAAAACCAACCCAACCTAACCCAAGCCAACCCAACCTAACCCAACCCAACCCAAACTAACCTATAACCTTCCACAGTCACTATTTTATCGAGCTACATCCATACAGTACAGTAGTCATCACCTCGTAGCTAACACCGACCTACGAGGGTGTCTGGAGGGGTCCATGAGTCCCCTTTACCTGTCAGTGTCCGTCTTTTAGCTGAACCTCTGGCTAACAAAATTCATCTACACCCCAGAGCAACACCGTAGTACACCCTGCCACAGTGTCCGCCCCTCTCATATAACACCCAGCAGCTCAAAACTTCCTACTTCAAATATCTCAACTCTCTGACAAGGGGAAGACCTCGGTGAGTATATTTGATAATAACACTTGTTTGGTCACTCCCTGTTCTGGCCTGTTGCTGGAATACACAGTCAGTTTTGGAGGGGGGGGTGGGTAGTTAGTTTATCAGTTTTTATTAAGTTCTACCGATAAGATATAAACACACACACACACACACACACACACACTAGAAAAACATCAGTAAACCTTGAACTCAATTGCTATAAGAATTTGGATGACTTTCATTAAAAAAATCGACTAAAATAACTTTACTGTTCCACGAGGTCGATACCATTTAGGATCTGAAGTGAGAGTGGTGTTGCATTGAGGTGACCGAACATGACAGGGTTTACCCAGTGAAGAGTATAGTAAATTATAACCTTATTAATATATAACAGTTTATCATGGCAGGTTACCAGCGAGGGATGTTTATTACGTCTTGCATCACGGACCAAATTTTCAGGAGTGTTTGAGTGGGCGGTGGGCTGCCTGAAGCTCGTGTTACTTATACAATGAAAAAGGAAGCTATAGTCGACAGTTGAGGTGGAGGGCGATGTAGCATCTTTGTTCTCTCCCCACCACCACTACTTTATGTCCACGCGACTCTCGTAATAAAAAAGCTGGATTCTAACCCCTGGATTAATAGTATATAGTGGTAGTATAGAAAACGGAGGTGGCAGGCAGCGAGGATTCCGGGAAATTGAGCTCATAAACAAGAGGGGCGCCTCACCCTGCCGCCCCGCGCCTCCCGCTAACTTTACGACGCTCTTGTTGAGGGCGTCGCGTACATCACACTAGAGGGAGGAGGTCACGGTATACTGTTCACTATATCAATACCATCAGTCTCAAGTGGACGACAGATGGTTGACATGAAGAAAGTCTAAGATTCCTTTATATATGAAAGATTAATAAAACGTCGTCCTTGAGTGAGATAGATAGATAGATAGATATTCAGTAATATTAACGTACAAGTTTACAATCGGTTTAGCATTTCATTATACACAACAGAGGTATAGACACCCCAGGTAGACAGTGCAACCACTCGCTCCAAAAAGTATCTTTACAGAGTGATGGATGAATTTCAAAATAAACACCGCGGCTCCTGTTGTCTCGGTTGTCTCATACAAAATCGTCAAATACTTTTTTTTGGAGTGAGTGTACAGTACATAGACGGTGTAGATACACAATGTCCACTGTAGTTCAACAATGCAGGTAAACAGTAAGGCTATTTAGCCCAGGATAACCAACATACTTCAAATTCGACTCAAATCTGTGGAACTTCGTCATGGGATATTTTGGATTGTTTTGAGGTGATGTCGCTCCCTGGCGGCCATCATGAGGTGTTTGGCCCTGACTAGGAGAATCACCTTTTAAATAATAGCCATCACCACCACCTCCAGCAGTCACCTCTGCCAGATAAACGAAGGGGATAACGGAGGTGGTGATGAATGAGGAAGAGATGGAAGAAGAAGGAAGGAAGGACAGATGAAGAGAGGAAAAGAGGAAAGAAGGAAGGGAGGAAAGGAAGGAGGCAGAGAGGGAGGGAGGGAAGGAGGGGAGCCACCTAACCTCACACACCCTAGTTAAGGTTAGCGAGGACGACCACCTAACCTCACACACCCTAGTTAAGGTTAGCGAGGACGACCACCTAACCTCACACACCCTAGTTAAGGTTAGCGAGGACGACCACCTAACCTCACACACCCTAGTTAAGGTTAGCGAGGACGACCACCTAACCTCACACACCTAGTTAAGGTTAGCGAGGACGACCCACCTAACCTCATACACCCTAGTTAAGGTTAGTGAGCGACCACCTAACCTCACACACCTAGTTAAGGTGAGGACGACCACCTAACCTCCACACACCCTAGTTAAGGTCAGCGAGGACGCCACCTAACCTCACACACCCTCACTAACCTCACACACCCTAGTTAAGGACTTGAGGACGACCACCCTAACCTCACACACCTAGTTAAGGTCAGCGAGGACGACCACCTAACCTCACACACCCTAGTTAAGGTAGCGAGACGACCACCTAACCTCACACACCCTAGTTAAGGTAGCGAGGACGACCACCTAACCTCACACCTAGTTAAGGTTAGTGAGGACGACCACCTAACCTCACACACCCTAAGATTAAGGTCAGCGAGGACGACCACCTAACCTCACACACCCTAGTTAAGGTCAGGAGGACGACCACCTAACCTCACACACCCTAGTTAGGTCAGTGAGGACGACCACCCTAACCTCACACACCCTAGTTAACCACCACCTAGCTCCACACATGTCATGAGGACGACCACCTAACCTCACACACCCTAGTTAAGGTCACGAGGACGACCACCAACCTCACACACCCTAGTTAAGGTTAGTGAGGACGACCACCTAACCTCACACCCTAGATTAAGGTTAGCGAGGACGACCCACCTAACCTCACACACCCTAAGTTGGGTTAGTGAGGACGGCCACCCAACCTCACACACCCTAGTTAAGGTTAGCGAGGACGACCACCTAACCTCACACACCCTAGTTAAGGTTAGTGAGGGTGGCCTCCTAACCTCACACACTAGTAAGGTTAGTGAGGACGACCACCTAACCTCACACACCCTAGTTAAGGTTAGGAGGACGGACCACCTAACCTCACACCCTAGTTAAGGTCAGCGAGGACGACCACCAACCTCACACACCCTAGTTAAGGTCAGGAGGACGACCACCTAACCTCACACACCCTAGTTAAGGTTAGTGAGGACGACCACCTAACCTCACACACCCTAGTTAAGTTAGGAGGAAAGGTTAGTGAGGACGACCACCTAACCTCACACACCCTAGTTAAGGTTAGCGAGGACGACCACCTAACCTCACACACCCTAGTTAAGGTTAGCGGGACGACCACCTAACCTCACACCCTAGTTACGGTTAGTGAGGACGATCACCTAACCCTCACACACCCTAGTTAAGGTTAGCGAGGACGACCACCTAACCTCACACACCCCTAGTTAAGGTTAGTGAGGACGACCACTAACCTCCACCTAACCTCACACCTAGTTAAGGTTAGTGAGGACGGCCTCCTAACCTCACACACCCTAGTTAAGGCTAGTGAGGACGGCCTCCTAACCTCACACACCCTAAGTTAGGTTAGTGAGACGACCACCTAACCTCACACACCCTAGTTAAGGTTAGCGAGGACGACCCCACCTCACCCCTAGTTACGGCGGTGAGGACGATCACCTAACCTCCCACCCTAGTTAAGGTTAGCGGACGACCACCTAACCTCACACACCCAAGTTAAGGTTAGGAGACGACCACCCAACCTCACACACCCTAGTTAAGGTTAGTGAGGACTGACCACCTAACCTCACACACCCAAGTTAAGGTTAGCGAGACGGCCTCCTAACCTCACACCCCCTAGTGAGGACGGCCTCCTAACCTCACACACCCTAGTTAAGGTTAGTGAGGACGACCACCTAACCTCACACACCTGTTAGGTTAGCGAGGACGACCACCAACCACACACCCTGAGAGGTGAGTAGGACGACCACCTAACCTCCACACCCTAGTTAAGGTCATGGACGACCACCTAACCTCACACACCCTAGTTAAGGTTAGTGAGGGCGGCCTCCTAACCTCACACACCCTAGTTAAGGTTAGTGAGGACGACCACCTAACCTCACACACCCTAGTTAGGTCAGTGAGGACGACCACCTAACCTCACACACCCTAGTTAAGGTTAGTGAAGCCACCTAACCTCACACACCTAGTTAAGGTCACGACACCACCTCTCACACACCTAGTTAAGGTTAGTGAGAGACCACCTAACCTCACACACCGGGAGACGACCACCTAACCTCACACACAACCTATGAGGACGACCACCTAACCTCACACACCCTAGTTAAGGTTAGTGAGGGCGGCCTCCTAACCTCACACACCCTAGTTAAGGTTAGCGAGGACGACCACCTAACCTCACACACCCTAGTTAAGGTTAGTGAGGACGACCACCTAACCTCACACACCCTAGTTAAGGTTAGCGAGGGCGGCCTCCTAACCTCACACACCCTAGTTAAGGTTAGCGAGGGCGGCCTCCTAACCTCACACACCCTAGTTAAGGTTAGCGAAGACGACCACCTAACCTCACACACCCTAGTTAAGGTTAGTGAGGGCGGCCTCCTAACCTCAGCCTGTCTTAACCAACAGAGTGACTCAATCCCAGCAAAAACCCTTCATTATACTATTGTCCCCGTCAGCCCTCGTTAACACCAGCCTCTCCCGCCCCTGAGAGAGAGAGAGAGAGAGAGAGAGAGAGAGAGAGAGAGAGAGAGAGTACATTTATTAGAATTAAACACCCATTAATTTAAGTATAAAGCGCGCGCGCGCGCACACACACACACACACACACACAATCAATCAGCGAAAAAAAACAATAATGCAAATTTCCAATCGTTCAATGAAAGCATAATGTTGCAAAGTACTAATTGGTCTATGAATATTGTAATTTATAAACGAATCTAGGTTGACTATTGCGTGTTATTAACTAATCTAAGTAGATGTTGCAAATTATCAGTCAATCTATTACAAGCAGAATGTTGCAAGCTGTCAGCCAATCACAGCATTAGTACAGATGTCATCAACAGTGACCAATCACAGCCTCAGGTCAGACGTTATTAATAAACGAGACCAATCAGAGCCTCAGTACAGACGTCATCAATAGAGAGACCAATCAGAGCCTCAGTACAGAAGTCATCAATAGGGAGACCAATCAGAGCCTCAGTACAGACGTCATCAATAGAGAGACCAATCAGAGCCTCAGTACAGAAGTCATCAATAGGGAGACCAATCAGAGCCTCAGTACAGACGTCATCAATAGGGAGACCAATCAAAATAGGTGAAAAGGGTAAACAATTAAAAGGAAGAAAAAAGGAAAAATTAAAAGAAAAAGAATTAAAAAAGAGTTAAAGGAAAAAGGGTTGAAAAGAAAAAATTGAAGAGGAGAAAAAGAAGAAAAAGAAGAGAAAAACGAAGTAAAAAGGGAAAAGAAAGAACAGAAACAAAGAAGAATAAAAAGGACAAAAACAAGAGAAGGAAAAACGAAGGACAGAGAAAAAAACCAGAAGAAACACAAAACAAACGATAAACGCTAAAAACAAAACAGCACAACAAAAGGTAAATAAAAACACAAAAAACAGCTGAGCTTTAAAAATAAATACTAGACGTAACGTAATAAAATATATAATGTCAACAAGGGGGGAGGGGGCAGGGAGGAACTGGGGGCAGGGAGGAGAAACTGAGGAGGGAGAGGGAGAGAGGGAGAGAAAAGGAAAGGGAAGGGTAAGAGGAGGGAAAGAGGGGTAAGAAGGAGGAGGAAGGGAGGGAGGAAGGGTAAGATGAAGGAGGGAAGAGCAAGAGGAAGGGAGGGCAAGAGGAGAGAATTGGCAAAGAGGAAGGAGAGATGAGGGAGTAATGCTAGGTGGGTGAAGAATTGAGAAGAGGAGGAAGAAGTGAAGTAGTGAGGGAGTATGAATAAGAGGAAGGAGGAAGAGAAAACAGAAAGAAGGAGGGAGGGGGGGAGGGAAGAAGGGGGTAGGAAGGAAGGAAGAGTGGTGAAGGAGGGTGTGAATAGATAAAGAGAAATTTAGAGGGTGGAAGGTAGGGAGTATAGGTTGGAGGTAAATAAGATAGGGAGGGAGAAGGAGGGAAGGAGGATGAGGTAGGGAGCATAGGTAGATGGGAGAATGAGGTAAGGAGGGAGGAGACAAGGAGGGGGGGCGAGGAAGGGATCATCATTGGTGTAGTTCGCGGCAATAAATCCGACTTGAGAGCATCTCGGCCAGACGCTCCTCAACATAAGTCACAGTCAACTGAATATCCGACCTACACCATTCTTACGGCCGCCCACCACCCTATGTTGAGGGCCGCCCACCACCCTATGTTGAGGGCCGCCCACCACCCTATGTTGAGGGCCGCCCACCACCCTATGTTGAGGGCCGCCCACTCCTATGTTGAGGGCCGCCCACCGCCTCTGTGCTGAGGGCCGCCCACCACCTCTCTATATTGAGTGGGCCGCCCACCACTCCTATGTTGAGGCTCACCACCCATGTTGAGGGCCGCTCACCACCCTATGTTGAGGGCCGCCCACCACCTCTGTGCTGAGGGCCGCCCACCTCTATGTTGAGGGCCGCCCACTGCCCTCTCTGTGCTGGTGGGCCGCCCACCACCTTTCTATATTGAGGGCCGCCCACCACCCTATGTTGAGGCCGCCCACCTTTCTGTGCTGAGGGTCACCACCACCCTCAGTGTTGAGGGCCGCCCACCACCCTCAGTGCTGAGGGCCGCCCACCACCCTCAGTGTTGAGGGCCGCCCACCTCACCCTCAGTGCTGAGGGCCGCCCACCGCCCTCAGTGCTGAGGACGCCCACTACCCTCAATGCTGAGGGCCTCCCACCACCTCAAAGTTGGAGGGCCGCCCCACCACCCTCAGTGTTGAGGACCGCCCACCACCCTCAGTGTTGAAGACCGCCCACCACCCTCAGTGTTGAAGACCGCCCACCACCCTCTATGTAGAAGGGGTGTCACATTACCAGTGTCCCTCCCTCACTTGTTCTCTCCCTTCCCCCTGATGTCCCCTACCCACCCTAGTTCCCCTCCCCCTCACACGCCCACACCACCCTGGCCGCCCGGAAGTCTCTCTAACGCTATCAAGTGGGTCAGATTTCCCTTAACTTAGCAAAAATGACATGACTGGTTGTTACCCTGCAGCCACCACCACTACTACCACCATTACCACCACTACTACCACCTTCACCACCACTACTATCACCATCACTATTACCACCATACACCACCAGTATTACCACCTTCACCACCACTACTATCACCATCACTACTACCACCATACACCACCACCACTACCACCACCATCACCACCAATACTACCACCACCACCACCATCAGTACTACCACCACCATCATCAGTACTACCACCACCATCAGTACTACCACCACCATCACAACTACATCTATCCACGACCATAGTAAAAATTATAAATGCCTTCTCAAAATATTTTGGGGACAGACAGATAGACAGACACAAACAGACAGACACAGACAGACAGACAGACAGACAGACAGACAGACACAGACATAAAATAATAATCTACGTTTATGTTAAAATATAAGTTAATGAATGAACCTCCCAGATCCAGACTTAAATTTTAAAGTAAATGAAGTGATGTTTTTTGTTCCGTACCGTCATCGGCGGCGGAGTTAAACTACACACAGCGGAGAGCACGTGTGGTGAGGCTGACAGTTGAGCAGCAGCAGCAAGAGAAACACTAATCTGGCGTCATAGATGAGATAATTGCCGCCCGTGATGACAAAATTGTGGGCGGGCAGACGAGGAGGTACTGGCGGGAGTCACCACAGAGGGAGAGACGCCACCACTTGTTCATTCTCCCTCCTTTACTTCCTGACTCTCGCTCGTCACACAATCCAGGGCGGGCAGTAAGGGGCCCCCGACTGACCACAGGCAGAATAAAACACTCTAATGACGCGGGATCTACATGAGGAGGGTGGATTATATAATGTGTGGCGGAGGGACGGACCACTTGGCGTGATGTTGGGATTTTGTGAGAGATGGGGTGAGTGTAGGGGCGAGTGTGTGGTGAATGATGGTAGGCACGAGACACTGGCGTGCCACACCATGACCTGCATACAACCACACACACACTACCACACCATGACCTGCATACAACCACACACACACTACCACACCATGACCTGCATACAACCACACACACACTACCACACCATAACAAGCATACAACCACGCACCACACCATGACCTGTATACTACCACACACACACACACACTACACACACACTACCACACACACACACACACTACTACACCGCAGCCTGCATACAACCACGCACCACACCACAGCCTGCTTATACTACCACACACACACACACACACACACACACACACACACACACACACACACACACTACCACACACCATGGCTGGGTATACTACCACACACACACTACCACACACCACCAGGCCTGTATCTCTCCCACACCATGCCCTGTATACTACCACACCATAACCTACATACCACTAACACATCATGACCTGCATACCACCACACCACACCATAAACTATATACCACACGCCACATCAAACCAAACCAACAATTACCCTATCTCACAACACACACACAAGGCGTCTGAACTGCACTGAGACTCGACCTTAACCCCCGCCCCCACCCTTGTATAACCAATCAGGAGTCGGAATGAGGGATCACGTGAAGCTTAGACACCCTCAGCGTATTTCACCTGGTGATTAAACACACTAACGCTACCTGTAAGGGTTAGGTTAGAATAGAATGAGTTAGGTGAGGTTAGGTTAAAGTGAAATAAACTGGTGTGTGTGTATAATGTGCAGGGACTGAAGGGGTGACATAAGGTACATAATCTTTAAGCTGTGAAGGTCTGGTTGACAAGGCGTCCCCCTCTCCTCCCTCACTTACCGCCTCTGTATTAAGTTGTTGACAGATGACACGACAGGATGTTTCACTACAGGGAGGGTGAGGCCAGGAAGACAGGTGGTGGTGGTGAGGGAGGTGAGTAGTGGTGAGGTGGTGGTGGTGGTGAGGAGGTGGTGGTGGTGAGGAAGAGGTGGTGGTGGTGGTGAGGGAGATGGTGGTGGTGGTGAGGTGTGGTGGTGGTGGTGAGGAGGTGGTGGTGAGTGAGGATTAGATGGTGGTGGATAAGCAATGGCTGTTGTGGTGGATTATTGATAAATTTGGTGATGATGTTATGGTGTTGATGGATGGGTAAATTATGGTGACACACACACTCACACTCAGTAATCAGAGTCAACAAGAAGAGACAGGTGCTGTAGGGGTGACCTCGTTGAGTAGGTAGATAGGGAGGTAAGTATAGTTAAGTAGGAAGAACTATTGACACGGCAGAAAGTGACAGGCTGGCAGTTAAGGAAGTAGGACTATTGGGCAGGGGAGGAAGTGGCAGGCAGACATTGAGGAAAGTAGGTGAGTGAGGCAGTAGAGGCGCCGTTCAGCACAAACAACAAGAGACGAAGACACACACCACACCACACCACCACACCACCACCCCACCACCACACCACCACCCACCACACCACCCACACAGTCAACATCCTGTGGTGAGCACCTAAGCCTTACAGTCTGAAAAATGAAGGCGAACGAGTGTATTGCCCACCACACTACCGAAGGCTTAATATTCTAGTGTGTTGTACCCGCTAAGAGAACCCACTTACACACACACAAACAATAAGGTGACGGAAATAAGTGTCTTTTTTTTTTTACATCACATAACCACCCTAGCAACCGCATGTGTCTGAGCTGTCACCGGTTGCTATGGACTGACGGCATAGCTACGTCGATAAGTCAATAAATTACAGACACAATAAAAAACACATTTGGATGATGTTGATAAAGGTCAGTGTAGTTATCTGAGTGGTTCGATACTTCCTCAGGTCAGGTCAGCTATACCACACAAACACGGCCGCCTTCTGTGAGCCGTGAGTTAAAGACGGTTTTATATCTCCAGATTCCCTATGACATGGCCAGTAAATTTCTTCATAAACTGTGAGAATAAATCATTAGTTATACTTCACAGTCTCAATGTATTCTTCAACGACGATATATTTAGTCAACTGCAAGAGTGAACCGATGACATGGGTTCAACTCGTGGATTTCGAACCACTTTGGCAGCCATGTTCGAGTCCTTGCCAAAGTGAGCCAACCAGGTGTGTGTGTGTGTGTGTGTGAAGGGTTAGAGGATGACTAGCAAGAGCAGGCAGGACGGTAGCCAGGGAAGGGTCGGGGACACATTATCCACACAATGACCATCAAGACAACACTGTTATTACCACTTGTGTACTGACCACCCTCACCACACATCACCCTCACCGCTCCTCACCCTCACCGCTCCACGCCCTCATCACATTGTGACACACACACACAAACACACACACCTATACTCAAACACACACACCCAAACACCCGTCCCCCACCCACACACACACACACACACACACACACACACACACAGCAGAAATGGCATGTAGAAATTAAAATTAAAAGATTATAAAAAACAAACATGGGGAGAGAAGGACTTTAAATATAATTGTTCCCCAGGCAGGGGGCACGACAGCTTATGTTACCGAGAGAGAGAGAGAGAATATGGCCTCTCCTGTGTTATTGTATAAAAGCTAAATATATATGGAGAATATATGGCCTCTCTGTTGTATAAAGCTAAATATATATGGAGAGAGAGAGAGAGAGACTTTCTGAACACCTTTCACCTCCGTAAAAAACATTATCACCTCCCGCCGCCGCCACCAGCAGCCTCACAACACTCACTGCAAAATACTAACTAAACTATCCTGCCGTCAACAAGTGCTCAGGAGGAGGGTGAGGTGTGGTGGAGGTGAGGGAGGTGTGTGAGGTGGGGTGGGGGTGTGGTGGAGGTGAGGTGTGGTGGAGGTGAGGAGTGTGGTGGAGGTGAGGGTGGGGTGAGGTGGGGGTGTGGTGGAGGTGAGGGTGTGGTGGAGGTGTGAGGTGTGGTGGGGGTGGGGTGTGGTGGAGGGGGTGGGGGGTGTGGTGGAGGGTGGGGTGTGGAGGGTGAGGGGTGGGGGGTGTGGGGTGTGGTGGAGGGGTGAGGGGTGTGGTGGAGGTGAGGGGGGTGTGGTGGAGGTGGGGGTGTGGTGGAGGTGAGGGGGTGGGGTGGGGAGGTGTGGTGGAGGTGGGGGTGTGGTGGAGGGTGAGGGTGTGGTGGAGGGTGAGGGGTGTGGGGTGGAGGGTGAGGGGTGGGGTGGGGTGTGGTGGAGGGTGAGGGGTGTGGTGGGGGGGTGTGGTGGGTGAAGGGTGTGGCGCAGGGTGGGGGTGTGGTGAAGAGGGGTGGGGGTGCAGTGGAGGGTGGGGGTGTGGTTGGGGTGTGGTGGAGGTGAGGGCGTGGTTGTGAGGGGGTGTGGTGGTGGTGAGTGGGTGTGGTGGTGGTGGTGTGGGTCAGGGTGAGAGGTGTGATGGAGGTGAGGGGTGAGAGTCAGGGTGAGGTGGAGGTTAACTATATCATCTCAGCTATTCAAGTAGACTGAGGACCTGAAGACTAACAACCCTTCAGACAACACACAATAAGGCAGATTTCATGGAGCCATTCAGAATCTTCAAAGGAATGGAAAATATGAACTCTGGTCTAATTTTTGTTTTGTCGAGCGCCACCAACACGAGGGGACACAACCTCAAGCTCGCCAAGACTAATATAAGGTAACACTTCTTCACACGGAGGCCGGTAGACCTATGGTAGACTACAAGCAAGATCAGTACCGGGCTTCAATATATCCATCCCCTGACGAGACTCTCAAGATCAATGGAGGGATGATCCTACAATGGCCTCCTTCCCTCGGCATGGCCACCTATAGTTTGGGTGGCCAGTAGATAAAATAGGTAATAAGATAAAAATAAAATAACACAGGCACTTATTAGCCAGTTAGGCGGTAAGGAATCGAGATATTCATTTACGCACTTTTCACAAACATCTATACCAAATTATCCTGAGAAAATATAACACAACAGACGAAGGCTTTTGACAACCCTACCGAGACAACAGGAGTTCATCGCCCCTCCCGGTACAGATAGTTTTGAGTGACTGTACCTAATCATGTGTGAGTGTTGGTAAGGTCCTAACCAACACACTGATAAAGACATCAATACCATTATACTGTGTTGGGGTAATACAGCTATACACTTAATACGTTTCACGGCTTTTCACCACACACACAAGTCATGTTTCAGGTTGGGGTACTGAAATACTTGTGCAGACACAAAATAGGACTAATAGTACAATAGCAGTAAATACTATAATAACAGTATTACCATACACACAGTAATATTAACACATTAATATAATAACAGTAATAGTAGTAGTATCAACAACAACAAAGCTACTACCATAATAACAATAACAGCATCAACAAAAACCAACAGCTACGAGAAAATCCGAAACAAAAACACTAGCCACAACAAGAACAACAGAGGCAAGAAGAATAACATGAACAGCAACAGTCAACAGTAATAACAGCAACACTAGAAGGACCAACAACGGCTATAGGGGCTACAACAACAACAACAATTAGAAGAACAGAAACACAAACAACACTCAACAGTAGGAACAACAGCAAAAAACAACAGTAATAACAACAACAATAACAGGAACACGAATATAAGACCTGATTAGCAGCATCAATAACAACAGGAACATAAACATGAATTAACAGTAGCAAAAGGGAAAACAATAACAACAATAACCAGATAATTCACACTATTATCCTCAACAAATCAATATATACAACCTATATCACCGCTTTATATATACTGTACATTAACACTCATACATGAAAATACAAAGAACAAACAGAGAAACGAGTATATTTACACAAACAAACATACAATCTAGGCGCTCCAAACAGAATCTCAAGCCATCACGGGAAAATGTTTTGGTAACCGGCCTCATGACTCGTCTCTCAGGTAATTATTTTCATTAGCCCTCCTGGATTACCTTATGATTAGTTAACCCTAGATTATCTCACCTCATGATTAAACACCCTATTGCTATCTGAGGGAAGGGTTAGGATAGGTTAGGTTAGTTTTGGTTAGTGTTAGATTAAATTTGGTTGGCTTAAGTTAGGTTAGGTTAAATGATGTCAGGTTATGTGCAGTTAATTAAGCTAGGGGGGGCTAATCTTCATGTGATCCGCCCCCATCCTTACAGACACCATAGGGATAATGCGTCCTACTTGATCCTACTAAAAGGTGTCAGCAGAGAGAGAGAGAGAGAGAGAGAGAGAGAGAGAGAGAGAGAGAGAGAGAGAGAGAACGGCCCCTCACCTTCATCAAGATTCTTGTCGGGGCTTCTACCACCAACAGAAGGTGAGATAACGGTAGCAACAGGAGCAACAAAAACAACAGATGAAACAATAGCAACACGACAGAAACGGTAATAGCAGCAGAGAACAGCAGAAATAGTAACAGCAGCAGGGGAGAGCAGAAACACGAACAACAACAGCAACAGAAGCAGTAAATATAAGGGGCCAGGAACAACAAAAGCAAGAACAACAACAACAACAGCAAGCAGGAGCAGCAGAAGTAACAGAAACAGTAACAGCACCAGCAGGAGGAGGAGCAGTAGCAGGAGCGTCAACACCACCCCAGTAATGGATGTAGATTGTTCTATCAGATTACTCGCCCCCATTTGTTTTGATCCTGGTCACGGGGAGAGCGTCAGGACCTACTACCCGGGCCCGACTCTCCTGCTGCTGGTGGTGTTGGTGCCCTGGTCGCTGTCATCACCACCCCACGACCTTCTGCCTCTCGCTTCTGATGGGGTCGTTTGAAGGTCACCATGGCACCCACTTCCCCTCCTCTCCCTCCCTCCTTCCCTCAAGACCCAGGAGACAACTAAACCCTTCCACCTCCACTCCTCTTCTTCTCCTCCTTCCTCCCTCCTTCAACTCCCTTTTCATATCCACTATACCCTCCCTCTCTCCTTCCTCCCTCCCTTCTATATGCCCATCCCTCCTCCTCCCTCCTTCCTATCAACACCATCCTCCTTCCCCCACCTTTCTCCCTACACCCCACCTACCCTCCACTTAACCTCACCCTCTAACTTCCACTTGTCTCTGAATCTGAAACACACAAAGTCCTTAGTTATTATTTTTTTCTTCATTGTTTTATGCTGTCCTTTTAATAGGATGAGGTGGATGATATGGCGTGGATGAGGTGCATGATAGTGTGGAGGATGACATGAGTAGTGTGGATGACGTGGGGTGTGTGTGGATGTGGGGTGAGTGAGTGTGGATGACAGAAACGGTATTGTGGATGGGTGGTAGTGTGGATGACGAGGCTGGTATTGTGGATGACGAGGCTGGTTGTCAGATGACGTGGCTGAGGTGTGGATGACTGGTATGGTGTGGATGACAGGGTGGTAGTGTGGATGACAGTGGATTGGTGATGTGGATGAAAGGGTGTGAGTGTGGATGACCTGGCTCTTCCACCACTAACCTTCCTCACAGAGCTTCTCCACAGACCTTCCTCCACGGGCAGCTTCCTCCACTAAGCCTTCCTCCCACGAACCTTCCTCCACCACTAACCTTCCTCCACCACTAACAACTACCTTCCTCCACCACGAACCTTCCTCCACCACGAACCTTCCTCCACCATAACCTTCCTCCACCACGAACCTCCACCACTAACCTCCTCCCCCACTAACCTTCCTCCACCACTAACCTTCCTCCACCACTAACCTTCCTTCCCCTCCCTGTAACCTTCCTCCACCACTAACTTCCTCCACCAACCTTCCTCCACCTCCAACCTTTCCTCCACCACTAACCTTCCTCCACCACTAACCTTCCTCCTACTAACCTTCCTCCACCACTTACCTTTCACCACCAGAGGTTATAGAGCCAAGTGTGTGTAGAGACAAGTGTATGCCTTGGTATAGTAACTGGCAGCTCACTTGCATGGCAGGTGTATAGGTAGCCCCCATGCCACTGGTGTGGCAGCTGCATGTGTATGTGTATAGTACCGGGGAGGTGGGGTATAGGGTGTATGTAGGACAGGGTGTATAGGTGTATGGAGATGGTAGGGGTGTAAGCAGGTGTGTATGGTAGGGGTGTATGGCAGGGGTGTGGCAGGGGTATAGTATGGTAGGGTGTATGGCAGGGTGTGTATAGGAGTGTATGGTAGGGTGTAGGGTGGTAGGGGTGTATGGTAGGGGGTGTATAGGGCAGGTGTGTGTAGGGGGTGTATATGGTAGGGTGTATGGTGGGGTGTAGGGGGTGTATAGTAGGGGTGTATGGTAGAGGTGTATGTGGTAGGGTGTATGTAGAGGGTGTATGGTAAAGAGGTGTGTATGGTAGGGTATGGCATGTTAGTGTATGGTGTATGGTGAGGGGTGTAGGGGTGTATGGTAGGGGGTATAGGCAGGGTGTATGGTGGGGTATATGGTGTATGGTGAGGGTGTGTAGTAGGGTGTAGCCCAAGGGTAGCAGGTAATGTATAGTAGGGTGTATGGCAGGTGTATGGGGTGTATGGTGGTGAGGTGTATGGTAGGGGTGTATGGCAGGTGGTATGGTAGGGTGTATGGTAGGGGTATGTGGGGTGTAGTAGGGTGTATGGTAAGGGGTGTATGGTAGGGGTGTATGGTAGGGGTGTATGGCAGGTGTGTATGGTAGGGTAGGGTATGGTAGGGGTGTGGTAGCAGGGGGGTAGCAGGGAGTGTATAGCAGGGTGTATGGAGGTGTGTGAGTATGGGCAGGAATTAGAGGCCAAGGGGTGTATGTGAGTGTGTATGGTAGGGGTGTATGGCAGGGGTGTATAGGGGTAGGGTAGGGGTGTATATGGCAGGGTGTATGGTAGCAGGGTGGGTGGTAGGAGGTAGGGTATGGCAATGTATAGTAGGGTGATAGGGTAGAGTGGTGTAAGGTAGGGTGTAGAATAAAAGGTGTATGGTAGGGGTGTCAGGCTAGTGGTGTAGAGGTGTATGGCTAGGTGTGTATGGTGGGGGTGTTGGGTAGGGGTGTAGGGTGGGGCTGTATAGGTGTAGAGGGGTGTTGGGGTACGGGTGTAAGGGGTAGAGTAGGGGTGGGCAGGGGAGTAGGGGTGTAAGGGTAGAGGTGCAGGGGGTGGGGCAGGGGTGTGGGGTAGGGTGTAAGGAGGGTGTGGGTGCAGGGGGGTGGGGCAGGGGTGAGGGTAAGGGTAAGGGTAGGGTACGGACATATACGGTACGTGTGACAGAGCCAGACGGTGTAGGTGTGTGTGTGTGTGTGTGTGTGTGGGGTGTGTGTGTGTGTGTGTGTGTGTGTGGTGTGTGTGTGTGTGTGGTGTGTGTGTGTGTGTGTGTGTGTGTGTGGTGTGTGTGTGTGTGTGTGTGTGTGTGTGTGTGTGTGTGTGTGTGTGTGTGTGTGTGTGTGTGTGTGTGTGTGTGTGTGGTGTGTGTGTGTGTGTGTGCTGAAGAAAACCGTCTAGTGTTGGCGGAAGGAGTGAGTGGAGGGCGTTTATTAAGATGCTCTTGTTCATAGCTTTATAGAACTCTGCCTGTCTGTCTGTCTGTCTGTCCGTGTTTCACTCTGTCCGTGTCTCTCTCTGTACGTATGTGTGTCTGTTTGTCCGTGTTTCAGTATGTCTGTTCGTGTCTTTGTCTGTACGCATGTCTCTCTGTTTCTGATTGTCTGTTCTTGTTTCTGTCTGTATTTGTCTGTTTCACCCCCCTTACATACATACATAAATACATACATACATACATACATACATACATACATACATACATACACACTGCTGCCAATGTATCAAGTATAAATGCAGGCGAGTGAGTGTACAATTAATGACAAAATTCCCCGGACATTTTTTACAATATCTCACACTTAATCTTGGTTCATATGTGATTAGCTTACAGTCGGGGAACACTACTATGCACTACACGTGAGAGATGCCACAAACACTTTATACTGGGAAGATAGATAAGAGTAAATCGATGTTATAAATTTAATTACTCGGCATCTACGACACCCTCCAGTATATGGTGACGAGATAGTGATCATAGTGTTGTCTCCACGCTTTAGTAGGATGGTGATGTAAGTTTCGTTCCAATATTTCTAAGTCCCGTTCGTGGTGTGGTGTGTAGTGGTGGGGTGTGGTGTGGTGTGTAGTGTGTGGTGTAGTGTGTGTGGTGTGTGGTGTAGTGTGTGGTGTGTGGTGTAGTGTGTAGTGTAGTGTGTAGTGCAGTGTGTGTGGAGTGTGGTGTGTGGTGTAGTGTGTGATGTGTGGTGTAGTGTGTAGTGTGTGGTGTGGTGTGTGGTGTGGTGTGGTGTGGTGTGTAGTGCAGTGTGTGTGGAGTGTGGTGTGGTATCATGTGTGGTGTGTAGTGTGTGTGTGTGTGGCAGTGTGTGTGGGAGTGTGGTGTGGCATCATGTGTGGTGTAACGCCAACCCCTCCCCCAGAAAATTCACTAATCAAATGTTAAAAATCAAATGCAGTCACAACTTCCTTATTAACAAGCCAATCACGATACGAACCTACAAGACAAACTTTATGATTGGCTGAGGACATAAATCAACCTTTCATCCTCACAACACCTCTACCAAACTTATTTACTCTAAAGACTGACTTAAAAGCTAATTACTCCACTCCTGTTTACAACGTCCCCCAGCACTCACAATACCAACCACAAAACCCGTAAATTCTCTAAATCAGTGAACCTAAAAACGCACATAATATAGTTGCAACACCTTCACCAACACTCACTTTCGCAACACAAAACACAAAGATTCACCAATCAGTGATCATAAAACCTCTGTTGTAGCCGAGACGAGAATAACTTGAGGAGCTGTACGACCTCTCCCTCCACCCGGCCTCCTCCTCCCCCCACCACACACAACACCGCGCTAAGACTTGACCCTCCTGCGTGTGTTGCTATTCACTTTACTCAACATTTTTACGGCCAATAAAAAAGTAAAAGATTCAAAGAGCTAAGGATTTGGTCGAGCCATTGTGTGGGGTAACAGGGCGGTTAAAGCTGGAGTCCTTCCAATTTCGCACCAGATTTACTGTGACGTCACCGGCGGACCCAAGAACGGGTTTGCTTTGTGCTGGATTGTTGATGGATTACAGTGCCTGGATGCCATGTGAGGTGTATATATTTATTTATTTTCTTTTTATTTTACCGGGAAATCGAAAAAAAAAACCATCCTAATCATATAATAAAGATATTTTTTTAATTATATTCTGATTTTAATATTTTTTGTGAGATAAAACTGACCAATGAGAAAAACACTTCGTCAACTTCATCTGTCAGGCGCATAATGTCAACAACGTGGAGAGCAATTGAGTGAGAATTTTTTTTACAACATTTATCATAACCGGTTTAGAGGAATTTCTATTGACATAACGGGGTCATTAATTATACCACACCGAGATGGTTATGTTGAATACACGTCTTGAAGATGATGGCGTACTTACGGAACAAGACGCTGAGGAATATAACACGTGAAAGCACAGTAGCAAATATGGAATCTACACAAACAAAAGTATATCTACACCAACACAAAGGTATGAGTGTGTGCGTGTGTGAGTGTGTGTGTCTGTGTGTGTGTGTGTGTGTGAGTGTGTGTGTCTGTGTCTGTGTGTGTGTGTGTGTGTGTGTGTGCCCACTTGACCGGTCATAGATGATGGGTCTCCTCAGCAATACAGTGTGTCATCATAAGTTCTTCTCCCGTGTTCTGGTTTATGTTCTCCACTTGTGTTAGTTAGTATATTGTTCTGTACACTAACAACAGTGCCAGTACGAACGAAGGACAGCGTCAATACGAACGAAGGACAGGGAATAGGTTAGAGTATCGCTTGACATCCCCAGCCACCCACATATACAGTATAGGGTGTTTCAGAAATACGTCTCATAATTCTATGGGTGTGTTCCTGGGACAAATCTAAGGCACAGTGATGGGTTGGGTTGGGTCCTGTCGGGTTGGGTTGGGTTCGGGTCGGGTCGGGTTCGGTTCGGGTCGAGTTGGGTTGGGTCCTGTCGGGTTGGGCTCCGGTTCGGTTCGGGTCGAGTTGGGTTGGGTCGAGTTGGGTTGGGTCGGTTGACCGGGTTGGTCAATGGGTTGCTGGGTTGGCTACAAAATTAGGACTGCATCACATTTAGTTAAGCACCCCGATAACCTAACCTAACCTACGTGTTCTACCTCCACATTTAACACAATAACTCCCTGTTGTAGTGCCACATAATAACATCCATTACAGTATCTACAAACACAGGAAATAAACCAACATTACCACCACCACTGTGCAAACATAATAAAACCCAACTGCTGAAAACTAGAAAAATCGTGTAATAAGCTATATCACTGAACAAACACGGTCAACCTTCAGCTACAACGGCGTGAGGCCACCACCACCCCCACACACGGACGGTGGCGGGGGTTAGGACAGCATAACTTAAGAAAACATGATTCAACACGTCAGAAACAATTGTTTGTTGACCCGCCCCACTACCCAAGTCATCTCCCCTAGCTGACCTACTCTCTCTCTCTCTCTCTCTCTCTCTCTCGCTCCAAAACACCACCTGACGCCAAGGAACGTGTGGTCACAAGGCCTTTACTTACGCACTAAACACCACCGAGCACCAAGGAAAATTATTGTCAGGAGATCCAACTGAGTTAACATTATCCTGTACACACACACACACACACACAGTAATAATATTTGAGCCATTATTAATAAAGATGTAAAACTTTAAAACAACACAACAAAACACACAAAAAAGAACATTTCAATTCTCTGTGGTCTGAGAATGTAAGAAATTGAGCCACGGTCTTATTGCGTGTCACTAATATTCACACTTATTATATTTTTGTCCTGTACGAATAGTTTTACAGATGGAACAGCCAGAGAGAAGAGGGGGGAGAAGAGAGGGGAAAATAGGGGGGAGAAGAGAGGGGGAAAGAGAGGGGGAAAAGAAGGGGGGAGAAAGATAATCAGAAGTTTCTCAACCTATAGAAACGAAAGCAAAGAAGATGATGAAAGAGGCGAATGAAATGGAAAAGGAGGAGGATGACGAGGAGAATGAAGAACAGGAGGAGGAGTAAGAAGAAGAAGAAGAAGAAGAAGAAGAAGAAGAAGAAGAATAAAGAAGAAGTTTTACAAGACCGCTTCGTGTATAAGCCACAAAATGTAAACACCACCAACTAACTAAAACTGCATAAACCAAACACACTGCCAACAGCCACATCACTACAGATCAACCATACAGTCTTGTCTACACATCGCTGAAGCATATCCCCGCTAAGCTGCTAAAATGGCGGGAACCCAGAACCCTCCTCGCCCACCCTCCCACTCGTCTTCTTCATCCATTCACTCCAAATTGTTATGAAATCCTGACATTAACTACAAAATAAAACAAAAATCTCAAGTTTATGAATAAAATGAAAAGAGCAACACGTCAAGACAATTCCAACAAGAGACTAACACACGCAAAGACAATACCAACCAAAGACCAACACGCAAAGACAATACCAACAAAAGAGAGCCAAGCCAAAAGCCAGAGCCAAGCGAGTGAGTGAGTGAGTGAACAACGCCGAGAAAATCCTCCGGGGTAGACGGTCTAGCTACACTTGAGGCTAATAAGGTGTAATGGGTTTCGTTATCAAGATGTACACAAGGTTGCCTCTCAGCTGACGGAACCCTGCCCACACATGAGGAGTGATGGGGGCCTCTGTCTGTTGGCCTGCTTGTCGCCGCGGGGATAGCTTGATGAGGTGGGATTGAGGCTGGTGTGTGTTGTGGTGAGGTTGGTTGAGGCAGGGTATAGGGGGGGAGGGGGCTGTTGGGATTGGTTGACAAGGGGAATTTGGTTTAGACGGGTTAGGGGGGGAAGGGTTGTTGGGATTGGTTGACAAGGGGAATTTGGTTGAGACGGGTTAGGGGGGAAGGGCTATTGGGATTGGTTGAGTTGGAGAGTTGGGGTAGAGTTTGGTTGCTGTGTTGGAATTGGTTGTGGAGTTTAGTTGAGGCTGTTGGAACTGGTTGATTGGTGGTTTTGGGGTTTCGTCGAGATGTTGGTTGCTGGTTGCTGTGTTTGGATTATTTATTTTAGGTGGGTTGGTAAATGATTTGGGATTGGTTGAAATACTGTGATTGGTTGACTGAATCCATAGTATGTAAAATGGGCTTGTGGTTGACCCTCACCACACAAAAACTAATTTAAACTCACAACCTAACTTAACTTAATCCAGGATCTAACCTAACCTAACCCTAGCTTTCTTTAATGTATCCAAGCACCTGACACTTAACAGTACCTAATCTATCGCAATAATTAACACCTAAAAGATTACTAATATTCTATCCTATTGCCTCGTTTAATAACCTAACCTAACTAAACCTAACCTAACCTAGCCAAACCTAACCTAACCTAACCTAGCCAAACCAAACCTAACCTAACCTAACCTAACCTAACCTAATACACGTTACTGCCTCACCTAACACTTTATCTTAACTAAATATAATGAAAGACGCGACATGTACCTTAGTCTACTGGGTAAGGTAAACAAAATCTGGCCTAGTGTACCTTGCCTCACGCGACATGTACCTTAGTCTACTGGGTAAGGTAAACAAAATCTGGCCTAGTGTACCTTGCCTCACGTGACATGTACCTTCGTCTACTGGGTAAGGTAAACAAAATCTGGCCTAGTGTACCTTGCCTCACGCGACATGTACCTTCGTCTACTGGGTAAGGTAAACAAAATCTGGCCTAGTGTACCTTGCCTCACGCGACATGAGTGACCTCCCACTCACACGCTCACCCTCCAGAAAAAAAAGAGTGCAGTTGGGAGCAAATTATTGCACTCATGCATGGACATTATAATTTCATCCTTTAAGGAGGCAACAAAAGGACGCAGCGGCCTTGGTTTAAAGAGATTTTGCGGTGAAGATTGCGTGGAAGGCGAGTTAAGAGAGCTACCCTCCGACCGCTGGCACGGCTGAGCGGGATTACAAAATTATGCTGTCGGGAGGTTTATTTTTATGCTGTGTCTTTTATGCGTGGCGTCCTTATCTAGCACTTGATCGAGGCTCCTTGACACGCTTGTACAGCCTCGCAGGCATGTGACGCGTCTTTATCAGACACTCGGCAATTTTCGTGTTTTCGTTGATAAATCCTGGATTGAGGAGGTTCAGGCGCTCACGTGCTGGGGGACGAAAATAACATCACATACTAAAAACACTTTCTTCTTAACTTTTGGGAATCACGTCTTAAGTTCTCCCACAAGATACAGCGTGGACGAAGGTTTAAATGAAATAATACGCTCTATCACCATTTTTTTTCCCTCGTGTTAAAAGACAACAATTGGAGACGTACATGAAACCAGCGGGGAAAAAATGTCCATGACAACAGACACATTAAGACTGAGCCGACACTGTGCTCTACACTCAAGCACAGCTGGCCTAGCTCCTCGTAACAGTAGAATATTAATTTGTTGTCGTTAGGACGTGTCTGTAACCCCCACACAATAAGACTTGTAATACGGCAAGGAATGAAAACAAGAACAAAAGAGCATCATTGTATTACTGCACTCCAACAACTAAGCTCTTTACACACACGTATTTTAAGTTAGTAAATATATAAGTCATCAACAATAAAGAGAGCTACCTCATTTGGTTTGAGCTTCACGGTTAAGAGAAGTGACTAAGCTGAAAATAATGTCACAAGACTATCACTAACTTATTTACACAGTACGGTACACACACAAGCTAAGGGACTCACTCACTCACCGACTGACTGACTGACATAACTGCTTGCCCTGTCCCACCCTGCTTACAACCTATCCATCACACTTGCCCTCCTCTCCACCACTTGCCCTCTACAACTTGCTCTCTCTCCACCACTTGCCCTCTACAACTTGCTCTCTCTCCACCACTTGCTCTCTCTCCACCACTTGCTCTCTCTCCACCACTTGCCCTCCTCTCCACCACTTGCCCTCCTCTCCACCACTCCTCTCTCCACCACTTGCCCTCCTCTCCACCACTTGCCCTCCTCTCCACCACTTGCTCTCCTCTCCACCACTTGCCCTCCCTTCCACCACACTTGCCCTCCTCCACCACACTCCTGCCCTCCTCTCCACCACTTGCCCTCCTCTCCACCACTTGCCCTCCTCTCCACCACTTGCTCTCCTCTCCACCACTTGCTCTCCTCTCCACCACTTGCCCTCCTCTCCACCACTTGCTACTTTCACTTATCTCACTAACATGTCCCTGAAAGCACTGAACACTCATTAAACGCCCTGGAGTCACTTTCTCACACACACACACACACACACCGGCTGCAACTCTATTAATAGACCGTTTATTATTATTATTATTATTATTATTACTAGTATTATTATCACACACACACGTCTCACTCTCAAGACTATGGACGGCATTCATTGATATTAACTCCATCACGTACAGCCGACATTGTTTTTCTGCCGACTCATAAACAACAACTACGAATATAATAATAACAACAACAACAATAATAACAATAATAACAACTACAACAATAATACCACTGCTAATAATAATGAAATAAGACTGATACTAATAATAATAATAATAATAATAGGTTGAGTCACAAGGCAATACTCAGAAGACCACAAAATTATCCGGGGACCCCACCAGGTGTATAGGGGGGGTGAAGGAAGAGGGAAGGGAAGGAGGACGGAGAGGATAAGAGAGAGGAAAATGAGAGAAAGGAAGAGGGAAGGAAGAGGGGAGGAAAGAAGGATAAAGAGAGGAAAATGAGGGAAAGAAGGAAGAGGGGAGGAAGAGGGATAAAGAGGGGGGAGGGAAACTAAGAGGGGGATGGGTGAAAGGGGGTGACTAATACAGTTGATGGAGCACATGTTAAGCTCCCAGTGGGCGGTCCAGATCCACCACACACTCATGTATACAGTGGTGGTGACGTCATCTCTGAGTGTCAAGTGAGGTCAATTGGCCAGGCGACTCAGTGACGCTATTCCTCCTCCTGATGGTGGTGGTACTGGCAGTTAAGGGTGGTTGTGATAGTGGTGGAGTGTAATTGTGTTGGTGGTAGTTGTTGTTGTTGTTGTGGTGGTGGTGGTGGTACTTATGGTGGTGAAGGGTGGTTGTGGTTGAGGGGTTGTAATTGTGGTTGGGGGGTTGTAATTGTGGTTGGTGGTTGTAATTGTGGTTGGGGGTTGTAATTGTGGTTGGTGGTTGTAATTGTGGTTGGTGGTTGTAATTGTGGTTGGTGGTTGTAATTGTGGTTGTAGTGAAGACATTGTACCCGGGAGACTGAGTGACTGAACCACAAATACGTCGACAAAACACGAAAGGTCAAGCAAGCAGGCAGTGTGGGTTAGGTTAGGCAGTGGGTAGGTGAGTGGGTAGGGGGATGGATGGATGGATGGATGGATGGGTTGGTGAGTGGGTAGGGGGATGGATGGGGGTAGGGGGATGGATGGGTAGGTGAGTGGGTAGGAGGATGGATGGGTAGGTGAGTGGGTAGGGGGGATGGATGGGTAGGTGAGTGGGTAGGGGGATGGATGGGTAGGTGAGTGGGTAGGGGGATGGATGGGTAGGTGAGTGGGTAGGGGGATGGATGGATGGGTAGGTAGGTGAGTGAGTCGGGGAGGGATGGATGGATGGATGGATGGGTAAGGTTATCTATACACAGTTTTAGTCAGATTTTTACCTGAATTGATAATGAATAAACCAGAAATTAAAATAATACCCCCAAAAAACTGTACCACCTGAAGATTAGCCCCCTAGCTTATTTCACCTGATGATTAAACACCTCTAATGTTACCTGAGGGGGTAGGTTAGGTTAGGTTAGGTTAGGTTAGGTTAGGTTAGGTTAGATTAAGTTAGGTTAGGTTAGATTAAGTTAGGTTAAGTTAGATTAGGTTAGCGTGCTTAATCGTCAAGTAAAATAAGCTGGGGAGTAATACTAATAAACCGGTACGAAAATACAATAACAAAAGAGAAGAACTGTATAATGATCGATGACTCAGTATAATATGAAATGGCCCCTCCCTCCTGATGCCTTCCCTGAGCTAAGTGTCGCGTCTACAGTAAGCTCTCTGGCTGCCCTGGCGGATGTGCACTACATCTCATCTTAGCTTCTCTGCCCAAATGAGCTTATTAAACTCGGCAGTCTGGCAAACGGGGTGACACTCACTCTCTCTTTCTCTCTCTGCGTCATGAATTTCGTCAGAGAGTTCCTGTTGGTTGAGGGAGAACGCGGCTAACTATCTCAACTTGTTTCTTTCTCTCGTCTGAAGAATCATCATCGTAGTGTTGGCCAAGACGCGGACGGCTCACTCACTAACTCACGAACGACGGACTTATGAGAAGCTATTACTAATTCATTAAGATATTATTATTATTATCATCACAACTTGTATTATTATTCTTATTATTTATACGTCAGTCGTCAGGGATGTTTACTCGCTCACCTAAACAATGGCGAGCGTATGACACCTTTTTTTTTTAACCTCTCATAAATTATCCTCCCCTTAACACCTCCCGGGAGAGCATGAAGGCGGCGGCAGAACCAGGAGCGCGGAAGGCATGAGAGCAAACAAAGACAGATGAACAAACGGAATGTAAATAAATAAACAGACACTCCAACGCTTCATAATAAATTAAATTAAATTAACGTAAGAGAGATTATTCTAACGGTGCCTATACTCTCCCTCTCTGTTGTGGAGGATTTCTCTTTCTTCTTGACCGACTAACAGATCGCAAAAGTTAATCTCGTGGTCAGATATAAAGTCATTATGCAAGTGAGCGAGTCGGGAAAGGTAAGAGGCAGGCGTAGGAAGCCGTTTGTCAACTCTGAAATATTACGCGACACATTTCCGTCCGTTTCTTCACGCTCATAGAAAACGGATTTTTCTGGCTAACTACTGAAATTTCGAAGGCACTCTTTTTAAAACTTTAATTCCCAGCAAGTGTCTATTGAAATTTACTTCTTAATAAGTTACTAATACTTACATAACAAATAGTAATGGAAACATCATCATTGGGCGGGTGAGTGGGTAGGTAGGAGGTGAGTGGGTGGGTGGGTGAGGTGAGTGGGTGGGTGGGGGTGGTGGGTAGGGGTTGAGTGGGTGGGTGGGGTGAGTGGGGTGGGTAGGGGTGAGTGGGAAGGTTCGGTGGGTGATGGGTGAAGGTTCGGTGGTGAGTGGGTGAGGTTCGGTGGGTGAGTGGGTGAAGGTTCGGTGGTGAGTGGGTGAAGGTTCGGTGGGTGAGTGGGTGAAGGTTCGGTGGGTGAGTGGGTGGGGGTTCGGTGGGTGGGAGTGGGTGGGTGCGGGCGTGGCTGGGCGGGTGATTGCGACCATTTGTGAGAGCACCAACAGACTCATATACCCAGTTAGCCACACTTACTATACGGGCACACCTCCTCCCTCCCTCCCTCTCTCTCTCTCTCTCTCCTCTCTCTCTCCCCCTCTCCCTCACGCTCACTCTCTCATTCATTTCCTCCTCATAAACAACTCTCTCTCTCTCTCTCTCTCTCTCTCTCCATACCCCCTACACACACTCCCCACTCTCTCTCTCTCTCTCTCTCGTTCATTTCCTCCCTCACTCACTCACACACTCAGGGTATCGACCTATAGTGAGATACCAAACAAACTACCCCAAAAAATCTTTCTAACTATTTATCTTCATATGTATGTATGTATGTATGTATGTATGTATGTATGTAATAATAATAATAATAATAATAATAATAATAATAATAATAATAATAATAATAAACGGTTTATTGAAAAGTTCTGCAGCCCGAAGGCTGAAAATATACATTGGACATAAATGACTTATTACATACATTGGTGGTTTAACAAAAGCCTTCATTAGAAGGTAAAGGAACATACAGTGAACATACAGATTAATGTAGGATTGTACGTGTTGAACAGCAAACACGTAGTGTAAGTACTCCCTCAGATGGTGCTAGGAGGGACCTCACGTGGTGTAGTAGTTCCTCAGATAGTGTTATGAGGGACCTGACGTGGAGTAGTAATTCCCTCGCAGATGATGTTATGAGGACCACGTGGTATGTGTTCCCTCACAGGTGGTGTTATGAGGACCACGTGGTGTAGTAATTCCTCACAGGTGGTGTTATGGGGACCTCACGTGGTGTAATTACAGATGGTGTTATGAGGGGGCCTCACGTGGTGTAGTAATTCCCTCGCAGATGATGTTATGAGGACCACGTGGTGTAGTAATTCCCTCACAGGTGGTGTTATGGGGGACTTCACGTGGTGTAATTACCTCACAGATGGTGTTATGGGGGGCCTGACGTGGTGTAGTAATTCCTCACAGATGGTGTTATGAGGGACCTCACGTGGTGTAGTAATTCCTTCACAGATGGTGTTATGAGGGCATCACGTGTGTAGTAATTCCCTCACAGATGGTGTTATGGGGGCATCACGTGGTGTAGTAATTCCCTCACAGATGGTGTTATGAGGGCCTCGTGGTGTAGTAATTCCCTCACAGATGGTGTTATGAGGGGCCTCACGTGGTGTAGTAATTCCCTCACAGATGGTGTTATGAGGGCATCACGTGGTGTAGTAATTCTCACAGATGGTGTTATGAGGGGCATCACGTGGTGTGTGAATTCCCTCAGAATGGTGTTATGAGGGGCATCACGTGGTGTAGTAATTCCCTCACAGATGGTGTTATGGGGACATGGTGTGTGTAATTCCCTCACAGATGGTGTTATGAGGGACATGTGGTGTAGTAATTCCCTCACAGATGGTGTTATATGAGTGGGGTGTGGTCTTAGGCCTTCCTATCGTAGACGGATTAACACTCACTGGTTGTTGTTGGGTCTCACGGGCCGTTATCACTGGGTACCTGGGACCTCACTGTGTGAAGGTTATCTTGGGTACGACTGTTACTGTTGAGTTGTTCTCACTGACTTAAGCACTGTTCACCACTGTTCACCTCTGTTTAACACTGGTTCCGTTCCTTTCCTAAATGAAATTGTAACTTCTGGCGAGAACTTGTTGATATTTGGTGGGGAGTATGTATGTATGTATGTATGTATGTATGTATGTATGTGTGTGTGTGTGTGTGTGTATGTATGTATGTATGTATGTATGTATGTATGTATATGTATGTATGTATGTATGTATGTATGTGTATGTATGTATGTATGTATGTATATATATATATATATAGGTGTGTGTGTGTGAGTGTGTGTGTGTGTATGTATGTATGTATCCTTCTAACCATGACTTTGCAATTATAATATAAATTATTAAATCCTAGTGGAGCGATCATCATACAACACCAAAAAGACGCAGCTTTAAGACGTCAATTGAAGACAACTCTTAAGGATGTTGAGTTGACTTAGTTAAGACAGTCAGTTCTTGTTGCATCCGGTCACAAGATTAGTCCTCTCAGTTTATTTCATCTGATGATTAAAAACCCTAACACTGCTTGGGAAATTAGGTTAGATTAGGTTAAGATTAGATTGGTTTAGTTAGGTTGGGTTAATTAGATTGGGTTAGGTTAAGTTAGATTGGTTAGGTTAAGTTAGATTGGTTGATTTAGATTAGGTTGGGTTGAATTAAATTGGATTGGTTAGTTAAGTTGAGTTAGATTAGGTGTAAGTTGGTTCGATTCGGTTGATTGCTAGGTTAGCATTGAGAATTAATGT